>NC_060950.1:63438930-63441951 GCF_022045245.1 Lucilia cuprina | reverse complement strand
CTAGACTATAGACTAGACTATAGACTAGACTATAGACTAGACTATAGACTAGACTATAGACTAGACTATAGACTAGACTATAGACTAGAATATAGACTAGACTATATAGGTTATAAACTAGACTATAGACTAGACTACAGACTAGACTACAGACTAGACTATCGACTAGATTGTAGACTAGACAATATGCTAGACTGTAGACTATAATATGTAGTAGACTAGACAATTAGTAACTTAATAATTAAGTTAGTTAGTTAGTTAGTTAGTTAGTTAGTTAGTTAGTTAGTTAATTTTGTATTTCGAATTGTGTTTCCGTTAAAAATTTACTTAATGCAAAAGTTCTTATTAATTGTCATTGACCTATGTACGTACTTTTCATTAATATTACGACATCTTTGCATTTTAATATTAAAGAAAAAATTCATATAATTAAATTTATAACACGTTTACCTGATTTTTTTTATTAAATAAAGAAATTCATTAAACAAAAAATTAAATAAATGAAAATAAGTAAAAGTATTCAAGTAAAAACGAAGTTTGTATAACAATTCTTACAATTCTGAAGTAAGCATTGGCAGTATATTTTCAAAATTCCTAAACACGTCATCCTCATCAAATGAACACCTTTAGTAAATATTCGTACACGTCATAACACGTTTTTCCCATTTATTTGCTTTGCAAAAGTCATCACGAAATAAGAGAAAAAAATGTTAAAATTTTATTAAAAAAAAACATTTCTTATTCTACACAACCTCTCAGAGCCCCTTTGCTGAACACTCTGAGGCCCATAAAACTTGGTGAACAACACATTTGCCCACTTACACCTTTAATACATCACAATAATTAGCAACAAACACACCTTAATGGATTTTATGTCGACCCTACTCGATACAATGTGAACTGAGAATAAAATATGAAAAAGTCTGTCTTAGTGACTGGCTGACTGACTGACTGGTTGGCAGTTCGCTTAAGCAAACTGCTTATTTACTTATAGAACAACACCCCTTGCAGTGAACTTTATTTAAAGGACCTTATTTTGTGACTCGTGTAGTCGTGGGCTGCTGATAATAGAGTAGTAATACAAAAATAAAAAAACAACAAGAAATCAAAGTAAAAAGGATAAAAAAAGGAAGAAACTTATGTCAGTACAAATAATGTTTGTTTTATAACCGCATATATTACGAGACAACTAATTATTACAATTTGTAAATGTGTCTTAGCATGTGTATGTGTGTGTAGTTGAGTTCTATATAAATAAAGTTATATAAAAAGCAAAGAGGCGGAAATAAGGGTGTTTTAATATAATAATGTTAAACTAACTAAAGTTCTTTTTAAAACCCACAAATCTTTAAATCAATCGTAACTGTTTAAAGATCTGAAAGATCGAAAACCTTGAAACCGATCATGATTATGTTAAAGAGCGTGACCAATCATAATCTTTCTTGTAATAGAACGAAAGATCTAAAGGTTTCAAAATTAGAACTTAATTATGAGAGATCTAATTAGAAACCTTTTTAACATCTAATGTTGGATGTTTATAACGATCGTGGTTGTCTTAAGATCAAAAAAGATCTCTTAATCAAATGTGGTTGCTTTAAGATCTAATTGCCTTGAGGATCTTAATGTTGACATTTAGACATTAAAAGTTTCGTAATTCATTAAAACGATAGTTTCAGCTTGAAGATCCAGGTGGGAATCGAACCCACGACCTCCGGTCTAAAAGACTAGAACACTAACAACTAACCTACCGGAGGCCATACATCCAAAACAGTTAGATTTAAAGATCTACCAATCAAATATCGATGTTAATTGAGAATCTTATTGCAAAGTTCATTTGTACGATCGTGATTGTTAAAGAGCGAGATCATTCGAAGTCCATCATCTAAAAGAGCGAGATTCAAAGATGTACATGTACATATATATCCGAAGAAATGCACCTAGACCTCTATCGGGCCTGTTGTACGCTCCTTAACCAGTGCCTTAGGTGGGAATCGAACCCACGACCTCCGGTCTAAGAGACTAGAACACTAACAACTAACCTACCGGAGGCCACACATCCAAAATAGTTAGATTTAAAGATCTACCAATCAAATATCGATGTTAATTGAGAATCTTATAGCAAAGTTCATTTGTACGATCGTGATTGTTGAAGAGCGAGATCATTCGAAATCGATCATCTAAAAGAGCGAGATTCAAAGATCTTTTAATCAAAAGTAAATGTTAAGAGATCTAAGAGATCTAATGGGACATCTTTTAGATGTCCAAATTGTTTATGTTTATGATTTCGTAACGATCGTGACTTTTTAAAGATCGGAAACTGATATATTCAAAGATCTCCAAATCAAATGTTGTGAGATCTAATTGGTATTGTATTGAAAATCTAATGGCAGTTGCTCAAAGATTCATTGTTCATTATAGGGATCGCAGTTGATTTAAGATCCAAAACAGCGATATTAAAAGATCTCCACATTAGTTCTTTAAATATCGAACTCATTGGGAATACCTTGAAGTTCAATTAAAGATCATTTCATTACGAATCTGCAATAAATTCAAAAGTTTACTTATACCAACAAATAATAGAACTGTAATTTATAAAGTTCAATGATCCAGCATCCTTAAGACAACGCTGTCAGTGTTGTTCTCCCTAAAAATCTCATTCAACATTAAAATTCCCTTTGAAAATCAAAACTTCTCATTGAAATTCCCCCTTAAAAAGTTACAAGTCCTTATTTTCACCTTTATACCTTTACACAAGCTCCCCCCCCCAAATGAAAAACTGAACAACAACTTTGTAATCATGTGACTAAATATGTTGTTGTTTTTTTTTTCTGTTGACTCTTTGTAATAGTTCATGTTCTTTTAAGAGGAATTGTTTTTAATTGAAATTTTTTTATATGCAGAAAATAGAAAAAGAAACGAAGAAAAGAAATTCTATGCAATTTTTAATATTTTATTCTGTTTTTAAAAACAATGTACCGTTTTTCAAGGAGTGCCTTTTGATTGTGTAATAAATACATGTGT
>NC_060950.1:63435177-63438830 GCF_022045245.1 Lucilia cuprina | reverse complement strand
AGTAATTATCCTTGTCAAAAGAACCAAGTTTAGATGTGTTTCTTTCAAGATCCAACAGGATCGATGTTTATTAATCCAAAATCAGTCGCGAACATTTGAAGATCAAAAATCTATCATTTGAGTTTACAGATACAATATCAATCATCTAGAATTATTCCTAAACATTCAATATCCAAAAGCAAACTTTGAATCTATAGCTTTCAATCTATAGCTTTTGCTGTTTGGTTTATATTAAATTAAGAATCAAACTTTGCTGTTTATAGATCTTTAATTAATAGCTAATATTTGAAGAGTTCAGAATTAAACGTCAATTTTAAAATATTCAAAATCAATCGCGATTCTTTAAAGAATTTTTCTTGATTGTTTCAATATTCAGAATCAAATTTTGATGTATTTACATAGAGAACAAATTCGCGAATATTTATAGAATCTACAGATCCAATCATTGTTAATCCAGAATAAATCGTGAATGTGAAGGACATTATCAATTTATAGAGAATGTTTAGAGATCCAGAAATAAACGTTGATATTTATAGATCTTGTATTAATCGCGAATATTTAAAGAGTTCAGAATTAAATGTCAATTATTACATATTCAAAATCAATCTCGAATTTTTTAAGAATTTTTCTTGATTGTTTCAATATTCAGAATCAAATTTTGTTGTTTTCACATACAGAACCAGTTCGCGAATATTTGAAGAATCTACAGCATCAATCATTGATAATCCAGGATAAATCGTGCATGTGTAGGACATCATCAATTTATAGTGAATGTTTAGAGATCCAGAATCAATATTAAAGAGATCCAAATCAGGATCTATAGAAAATCTTCTGTATCTCTCACTCTCTCCCTCCTCTCAGTGGGTTAAAGTAACTTTATACATTTTGTAATATTCTAACATTTACTATGTGTATCCCTTGCCTTCAGAATGAGAATATATATTACAGTTTTAAGCAAATATTTGTCAATCTTTTATATGTATTTTAAATAGATGAAATAAGTATGTATGTGTAAGTAGTATATAGTTACATCAGCACTCCAGCATTCTTTGAATAATAAACTATTTTTAGTCAATTCTGCTGCTTTTTTATACCAAGAATATAAATTTGTTTGAAGACTTTTTTTCTCCATTTAGTTTAGTTTAGCTGTTTGTCTGTCTGTCTGTCTGTCTACAATTCAAACCATAAATGTCCACAATTGCATAAAGTTTATTTTATGTTGGAATAATGTTTTTACATGTGTCTACGTTATATGTCTTTGATACTTCTATACAACATTTTGTGGCAGTTGACGCTAAATTTAGTTGCTTTTGGATATTTTCATGTTTACATGTGAGTCGATGTGTATAGAGTATCTAGCTGCATTTAAGCATTTTTTTATTTCATTCTATTAGCATTGCATAAATATATAGTGCAAGAGTTCATTGTAACTTAAAATATGCAGATTTTATTTAAACTAAACACAAGTAATAATCAAGAGGTTGTTGTTGGCGGCGTCTATTTGTATGGATTTTTTTTGCAATATAAAGTCTGTTTCTTGTGAACCTTTTAAAACTGTTTAAAATGTAAATTGTTTTATTGTTTAAATTATGTTTTTTTTTGTTAAAACAGATAAATTTTGTTATTGCTTAACTTATTTATATCAATAATTGATAACGATTAGACTATATTATAGACTAGACTGTAAGCCAGAACAGATTATGGGCAATATTATAGACTACTTTATGTACTAGACTATAGATTTCACTATAAACTAGACAATAGACTAGACTATAGACTAGACTATAGACTAGACTATAGAATAGACAATAGAATAGACTATAGAATAGACTATAGACTCGATTATAGACTAGACTATAGACTCGATTATAGACTAGACTACAGACTAGACTATAGAATAGACTATAGAATAGACTATAGAATAGGCTATAGACTAGCCTATAGACTAGACTATAGACTTGACTATAGACTTGACTATAGACTAGACTGTAGACTAGACTATAGACTAGACTATAGACTAGACTATAGACTAGACTATAGACTAGACTATAGACTAGACTATAGACTAAACTATAGACTAGACTATAGACTAGACTATAGACTAGACTATAGACTAGACTATAGACTAGACTATAGACTAGACTATAGACTAGACTATAGACTAGACTATAGACTAGACTGGTATAGACGAGGTTATAAAGGAGATTATAGACGAGATTATAGACGAGGCTATAGACGAGACTATAGACTGGACTAAAGACTAGACCATAAATTAGACTATTGACTACACAATATACTAGTCTATAGACTAGACTATAAACTAGACTATAGGGTATACTAGACTATACACCAGACCATAGACAAATCTATATAATCCATAGATTACAATGATCATTTGTAGATTATTTAAATCAATTTTCTTCCCGCCTGCAGGGTCAGCATTTTAGTTTAGTCTTTGCATCTGATTAAAACTCTTAATTAATTCTTTAGCAAAATTAAAAATATCTACTTTATAGCTACTTAAGCACTTAAAGGGTTAAAAAAAAACACATTCTCATAAGTAGTAAAATAGTAAAAGAAAAAAATATATATGTTACAAACATGTTCAATGAACAGCAGCTCCTTCTTATCATCATCAAAACTATTGTTCTACATTCCCATAAGCTTGATGTAGCAAATACAAAAAAAATAAAAAATATGTATATAAATGAGAATACAATAAACTATAGTAGAAAAAAAAACTAAACTAAAAACCTTCACATATGATTTTCTTATTCTAGTTTCCATTCATGTTAATGTTACAAAAACCTAATCTGCTGAATAGCTTAAACACAATTTAAACGGTAAGCCTCAAAATGCTTAAAAATTATATGAGAAATGAGCTTAAACTAAATGTCATAAGAAATATAATAAGTTTATAATTGCAACTAGAAAGATAACCCAATACTTGAAATATTTAAACAATTTGGTTTATTAAAGAACAGAAATCGAATAAAGTTATCAGCCGCCATAAACTATAATATTATAAAAAAACACCTGTTTCTGGGTGGAACAAAATTAACACTTTCATTAAAGAACAAGAAACTATTATTTACTTTTCTTATTAGCAAATCTTAACAAAAATACTGAAAATTGTTAATTAAATATTTTTTAGTGTGAACGTAGTATTTTGTTGCTACTTTTATCATTATTACTTTATCTTCCATCTATGTTCTTTTTTAACCATTATTTACTTTCCCTATAGAATTCTTCTTTTAAATTTTTTTGTTACAATATTTTTTTAGTGTGAACACAGTATTTTATTACTGCATTTGTCATGATTTGTTTATCTTTAATTTAAGTATAATTTCTTTTTTGGGGTGGGTAAAAAAATTAGTTAATGTTTTTTTATTATTTGTATATTTAGTAAATTTTTTTAGATAACATTGCCTTTATTTTGTTCACTGTTATCTCTGACAAATATTTTATTTCTATTAATCACTGTCTCTCTAAAGTTTCCTGTCAAAATGCAAAATTTGTTTAAGCACTGCAGAACTGCAGTCAAATCTATAGTCTAGTCTATAGTCTAGTCTATAGTCTAGTCTATAGTCTAGTCTATAGTCTAGTCTATAGTCTAGTCTATAGTTTAGTCTATAGTCCAGTCTATAGTCTAG
>NC_060950.1:63432559-63435077 GCF_022045245.1 Lucilia cuprina | reverse complement strand
CTAGTCTATAGTCTAGTCTATAGTCTAGTCTATAGTCTATAGTCTAGTCTATAGTCTAGTCTATAGTCTAGTCTATAGTCTAGTCTATAGTCTATAGTCTAGTCTATACTCTAGTCTATAGTCTATTCTATAGTCTAGTCTATAGTCTAGTCTATAGTCTATTCTATAGTCTAGTCTATAGTCTAGTCTATAGTCTATTCTATAGTCAAGTCTATCGTCTAGCCTATAGTCTAGCATATAGTCTGGGTTATAGTCTGGTCTATTGTCAAGTCTATAGATTTGTCTATTGTCAAGTCTATAAATTTGTCTATTGTCAAGTCTATAGATTTGTCTATAGTCTAGATTATAGTCTTGTCTAAGTCCTTGCAAAAACTCTAGTCTATAGACTATTTTGTTGTTTAGTCTATAGTCTATTCTATATTCTAGTATTTAGTCTAGTCTATAGTCTGAAGTCTTGCTTATAGTCTAGTATATAATCTAGTATGTAGTATAGTCTACAGTCTTTTGTATGGTCTAGTCTAAAGTCTATAATCTAGTCTATATTCTAGTAAATAGTCTAGTCTATAGTCTGGTCTATATCCTAGTCTGTTTATGATTTAAAAATTCTCTAATAAAAATTCTTAACTTTTTCTTAGAAATTTGCCACAAAACTTCCTATTTCGTTTTTGAATAAAAATAAAAAAAGAACTTCAGTTTCTTGTTCTGACAATTCAATTGTTAAAAACTGTCATTCAATATGCCACAATAGCTCGTTTTTGTATAACGACTACATTTATTCTTTTATATTTTCATTCATTCTTACTTTTTACATTTAAATAAAGACTATAACAACGGCCTTTTGCTCTATGAGTCTATGAGCACTTTGCTGCTGCTGCTGTAGCAACTAACAATTTAACCCACTTAAATATGCAAGACATGTGCCTGCATTTAAAACTCAATTGCCACATAATGACTATTCAACGTAAGAAGAGAGACTAGCAACCACAAAAGCATAAAACTATTAACTATTAAAGTATAAACTATTTCATTAGTTTAGTTACAATAGACAAGGAGTTAGTTGACTTGGTGTTAAGTTTAAGAGGAAAAGACTTGCTTATGAATTTGTGGCAGCAACTGGTTTATATGAAGAGTAATCAAACAGTGAATATAATTGACAGCCCACTCGTTTTTTCTTTTATTTCGTGAAAAAGAAAACATGTAAGCATGCGCAAAACTCTACAATTTGTGGGACCAAGAAAATGAGGAATTATCTTAAATTGTTTTGATATATTTATTATAGGTAATTCGTTAAAAAGATGTTAAGTTTTAATTCTAGAAGTTTTATATTAATTAAATACTTTTTTTACGATTTTAGTACTTTTTTTAATAAAACAAGTCTTTGAATGTAAGAATTCATATCAAATTTGGGTCCATAACAAGATTATTTAATTACCCTAAAACTATGGAATTTCATAAAAATTTTCACTTCATATTGAAAGACCCTTTACTACAATAGATCAATATCATTATTATACATTGTCCAATGAATAATATGTTGTAAAGAAAACATTACCTCTAAGATAAAATGTAACAAAACTAGAAGATGATGCGTTCAATATGATATGTAACAAATTTAACTGTTAACACTATTTCCATAACTAACAAACTTCAAAGATTATAAATATATACACCTCCCATTAGATATAGAACACTTGCCATTATAATGTTTTTTTCTGTTTGGAAAGCATCTTGTCAATATCAATTATATAATATTAAAAGCTTGTAAAAAATTAATAAAATTAAACATTGTTTTTATCGGTATAAAACAGTAAACAATATGGCAAAATATAAATTGTTGCCATTTTTAACAAGTAATTTATAGGAAATATTGTTAAAAATAATGAAAACATGTTTGCTTTGCCATAGCAATCTAGTTAATCAATAGTTTAAGCAAAACTCTGTGTAAATGTTAGTTAATCAGTTTTAAGAGATTAGTGCTTTTCCTTTGTAATTATAGTAATTGTAATCGTTTAACAAATGCAGAGTTTTAAATCTCAGTTATTAAAGAAAATGAGGTGTTACCACAACATCAACAGTTTAAACTTAATAGTGGTAATAAATATTTAATTAAATAGAAGTTTTACAAGCAAATAATAAAGTTAATAAAACTAAATTAAGATTTTTAACTGAAAAATAATAAAACTAATATAAAACAGAATTAGAAAAGAACTAAAAGAGAACTAGATCAGAAATAGATCAGAACTAGAACAAAACTAAAACAGAACTAGAATAGAACTAGCACAGAACTAGAACAGAACTAGAACAGAACTAGAACAGAACTAGAACAGAACTAGAACTAGAACAGAACTAAAACAGAACTAGAACAGAACTAGAACAGAACTAGAACTGAACTAAAACAGAATTAGAACACAACTAGAAAAGAACTAGAAAAGAACTAGAAAAGAACTAGAACAGAACTAGAACAGAACTAGAACAGAACTAGAACAGAACTAGAACAGAACTAGAACAGAACTAGAAC
>NC_060950.1:63420346-63432459 GCF_022045245.1 Lucilia cuprina | reverse complement strand
AGATAGATAGATAGATAGATAGATAGATAGCTGCTTTTAATTTAACATAATTTTATTTTCCTTAAATTGTTAGGTTTTTTGGTTTATTACGCACATTTTCCATACAAAATTTCTACAACAAACCAAAAATTCTTTTATTGGGCATTAATGAATATTGAACTTAATCTTTCTTTAATTTCTATATTTTGTTTATTTTTAGTGATTTCATTCCAAACGCAGTCAATTCCTTGTTATATCATGTGTAACAGTGCTGACAGCTTAATAATACATCTGGCAGCTTTATTTACAATCAAATGGCTGTTGACGAAGAAAGCTATTGCCTAGTTTTAGGCGGTTTTATTTACAGTTCTAATCAAACTGTAAATAAACCGTTGATTTTAAAAGTTTGGTAAGTAGAAAACAAATTATTAAGAAAAATATTTATTTCTAAGGAAAATTATAAGAAATTCTTGTAAAGAACATGTAAATGTTCTATAGAATAATAAAGAATCATATAGAAAATACATAGTGTGTGAAAAATATTATAATTTTAAAGGAAATTCTTACTTCTTATCAAATTTATGTCATCAATAACATATTTTTGATTTATTTGGTTGTTTTTTTTTACATTGACCTTTAACTTTAGTTATTCACTCCCACATGTAGATATAATCCACATTATTTATTTTCCCATCCATCATGTGTTGTTGTTTTGTTCGCCTTTTTTTGAATTAACTGTCAATTTTTGATCTGTAAACATCATACCATCATCTTGCTAAGCTCTTGGCTTGTTTACCACTTTTCTTTTAACAAAAAAAAATTTAACAATGAAACTGTATAAACAACATTTAACAAAACATGCAAATCACATACAAAACTCCTGAAAAGGAACATTCAATGAACATTGAAGCCAATTTAAAAAAATCTGTTTTTTTTCGGTATGTAAATTTGGCTGCAATCGCTAAAGTAACCACAAGTAGTGAGTCAAAATGTCAATTATCGGTTGAAAGAAAATAACAGGAAGAAACAAGAAAAGAACCAGAATCATTTTTTTTATGTAATTTTGTTTTTTTTTTTTACTTTGTCCATTGACCACACTTATCACCTACCAACCAAGCGGCCAAGAAACGTTCGACACAGGGACGGACGGATCATGTTACAATTACCATAAACAGAAGGTGATGTTAGATGATATGGCACAGACAGAGAGAAGGAGTTACCGCTAACGATAACAATATTTTGAGAAAGCTTTAGCTTCTCGAAAGAAAGAAGTTTTCTTTTTCTGGTTTTGGTTTTTGTTTTTGATCATTTTTTGGTTAGTGAGTAGAGTAGTGTTGTTTTTATAGTTTTGCTCCTTGTTAACTGTTTGCCTTAGTGCTAAAAACGGCTAATAATATGCCTAAGTAAATTATGTAAATTGCCTGAGAAATTCACAGTAGTTTTTTTTAACAAACAAGACAATTTGTAAGTTCACAACAAAAATGATAAAAATCTAAACAATGTTTAAAGAAAGAAAAACAAAAATTGAATTTGAAATTCTTGAATAAAATTTGTTAAAAGTACTTAACACAAAAAGTCTTATAAAAGCTGTAAAAGTAAATAAAATTCCGTAAATGTTTCAACATAAAACTAACCTTTTAATGGGCCCCTACTATTCCAAATTTCACACCAATTCTTCTAGCCAGTCATAAGTTTTATTAAAATTAAAAAAAAGTACCAAAAAAAGTACCAAATTAAAAAAAAAATCAATTTATTCAAACAATTTCGCTCATTTTAAGGTAAAATAAGAACAATTTGAAGGTTGTTCAAATAAAGTTTTAAAATCTAATCTAAAAAGTACTAATTTTTAGAAAAAAGTACCTTAAAAATGTCCTAAAACTTGTTAAAGTTCCCAAATTTTAGCAAGAATAAAAGCTTTCTTCTTGGACCCCAAGTGTATCAAATTATGAATAAATCGCTTCACCACAAACCTGGTTTTATTTGAAATGAAAAAAGTACCACAAAAGTACCAAATTAATAAAAAATCAAATTATTTAAATAATTTCACTCATTTGAATATAAAATAAGAACAATGTTAAGGATTTCAAATAAAATTTTCAAAAATTATAAAAAGTACTAATTTGTTGAAGAAAAAGTACCGCAAAAACGTACCAAAGTAGTAAAAGTTCCCAAATTTGTTCTAGAGTGAAAGTTTTTCTCATGGGCCGCAAGAGTACCAAATTATGAATAAACTGCTTTACCAGAAGTTTGATTTTATTTGAATTTAAAAAAAGTACCAAAAAAGGTACCAAATTTATAAAAAAAATCTATTTATTTAAACAATTTCATTCATTTAAAGGTAAAATTAGAGCAATTGAAAAATTTTCAAATAAAGTTTTCAAAAAATATAAAAAGTACTTATTCGTTGAAGAAAAAAGTACCACAAAAACGTACTAAAACTTGTTAAAGTTTCCAAATTTTAGCAAGAATAAAAGTTTCCTTCCTGGGCCCCAAGTGTACCAAATTATGAATAAATTTCTTTACCAGAAGCCTGTTTCCATTTGAAAAACAAAAAAGTACCACAAAAAGTACCAAAAATTAGTTACAAATAAGTTCTTCTCTTTTAAATGTATTTCTCTTCTTCCAATAAATCTTCTGACATTTGCAATGAAAATAACTATTAAGATTATGACAGACAATTATGAATTTAATCTCATCGATATGATCTTGAGACAGACAAAGCAAAAAAATATGATGAAACACATAAATTTTAGTGAACGGTAGAGTAGCACACACAGCATTGAAATATTCAAGGAGTAACTACAGCAGTTGAACTTGTTTTTTTTTACAAATTTTTAAATGGATATAAAATAGAGTTAAGTTGAAACCCCCACTGCTTTAAATAATCTTTAAGGAGACCTTGGCTGTACTAAAGTATTTATAAATATTTAATAAAGTTTCCTTCAAGTTGAACTAATTCTGAATTTAATTAACAATGTTAAACACATCCCTTAACAATGGCTAAAATAGAGACCTTACAAGGAACACAATGAAAACTCAGTTTTAGAGCGAAAAACTAAAAATCTATTTTCTGGCTAAGCTAGAGCAGCTAGGACCAAAAGAGTAAAAATCTGTGATCACTTATAAATCCTACCAAAATTCGATATTTTGAGTGAAAACATAAAAGTTCATTTTCTGGCTAAACTAGAGCAGCTAGGGCCAAAAGAGTGAAAATCTGTGATCACTTATAAATCCTACCAAAATTCGATATTTTGAGTAAAAACATAAAAGTCCATTTTCTGGCTAAACTAGAGGAGCTAGGGCCAAAATAATGAAAATCTGTGATCACTTATAAATCCTACCAAATTTTGATATTTTGAATGAAAACATAAACGTCCATTTTCTGGCTAAACTAGTGCAGCTAGGACCAAAAGAGTGAAAATCTGTGATCACTTATAAATCCTACCAAAATTCGATATTTTGAGTGAAAACATAAAAGTCGATTTTCTGGCTAAACTAGGGTAGCTAGGGCCAAAATAATGAAAATCTGTGATCACTAATAAATCCTACCAAAATTCGATAATTTGAGTGATAACATTTTCAAAATTCGATAATTTGAGTGAAAACATTTTCTGGCTAAACTAGAGCAGCTAGGGCCAAAAGAGTGAAAATCTGTGGTCACTTATAAGTCCTACCAAAATTTGATATTTTGAGTGAAAACATAAAAGTCCATTTTCTGGCTAAACTAGAGTAGCTAGGGCCAAAAGACTGAAAATCTTTGATCACTTATAAATCCTACCAATTTTGAGTGAAAACATTAGAGTTCATTTTCTGGCTAAACTAGAGCAGCTAGGGCCAAAATTATGAAAATCTCTGGTCACTTATAAATCCTACCAAATTTTGATATTTTGAGTGAAAACATAAAACTCCATTTTCTGGCTAAACTAGAGGAGCTAGGGCCAAAATAATGAAAATCTGTGATCACTTATAAATCCTACCAAAATTCGATATTTTGAGTAAAAACATAAAAGTCCATTTTCTGGCTAAACTAGAGCAGCTAGGGCTAAAAGAGTGAAAATCTGTGATCACTTATAAATCCTACCAAAATTCGATATTTTGAATGAAAGCATAAAAGTTCATTTTCTGGCTAAACTATAGCAGCTAGGGCTAAAAGAGTGAAAATCTGTGATCACTTATAAATCCTAACAAAATTCGACATTTTGAGTGAAAACATAAAAGTCCATTTTCTGGCTAAACTAGAACAGCTAGGGCCATAAAATTGAAAATCTGTGATCACTTATAAATCCTACCAAAATTCGATATTTTGAGTAAAAACATAAAAGTCCCTTTTCTGGCTAAACTAGAGCAGCTAGGGCCAAAATAATGAAAATCTGTGATCACTTATAAATCCTACCAAAATTCGATATTTTGAGTAAAAACATAAAAGTCCATTTTCTGGCTAAACTAGAGCAGCTAGGGCCAAAATAATGAAAATCTGTGATCACTTATAAATCCTACCAAATTTTGATATTTTGAATGAAAACATAAAAGTCCATTTTCTGGCTAAACTAGAGCAGCTAGGGCCAAAATTATGAAAATCTGTGGTCACTTATAAATCCTACCAAATGTTGATATTTTGAGTGAAAACATAAAAGTCCATTTTCTGGCTAAACTAGAGGAGCTAGGGCCAAAATAATGAAAATCTGTGATCACTTATAAATCCTACCAAAATTCGATATTTTGAGTAAAAACATAAAAGTCCATTTTCTGGCTAAACTAGAGCAGCTAGGGCCAAAATAATGAAAATCTGTGATCACTTATAAATCATACCAAAATTCGATATTTTGAGTGAAAACATAAAAGTTCATTTTCTGGCTAAACTAGGGCCAAAAGAGTGAAAATCTGTGATTACTTATAAATCCTACCAAATTTTGATATTTTGAATGAAAACATAAAAGTCCATTTTCTGGCTAAACTAGTGAAGCTAGGGCCAAAAGAGTGAAAATCTGTGATCACTTATAAATCCTACCAAAATTCGATATTTTGAGTGAAAACATAAAATTCCATTTTCTGGCTAAACTAGAGTAGCTAGGCCCAAAAGAGTGAAAATTTGTGATCACTTATAAATCCTACCAAAATTTGATATTTTGAGTGAAAACATAAAAGTCCATTTTCTGGCTAAACTAGAGCAGCTAGGGCCAAAAGAGTGATCTGTGATCACTTATAAATCCTACCAAAATTCGATATTTTGAGTGAAAATATAAAAGTTCATTTTCTGGCTAAACTAGAGCAGCTAGGGCCAATAGAGTGAAAATCTGTGATTACTTATAAATCCTACCAAAATTCGATATTTTGAGTGAAAATATAAAAGTCCATTTTCTGGCTAAACTAGAGTAGCTAGGGCCAAAAGAGTGAAAATCTGTGATTACTTATAAATCCTACCAAAATTCGATATTTTGAGTGAAAACATAAAAGTCCATTTTCTAGCTAAACTAGAGCAGCTAGGGCCAAAATAATGAAAATTTATGATCACTTATAAATCCTACCAAAATTCGATATTTTGAGTGAAAACATAAAAGTCCATTTTCTGGGTAAACTAGAGGAGCTAGGAGGAAAATAATGAAAATCTGTGATCACTTATAAATCCTAAAAAATTCGATATTTTGAGTGAAAACATAAATGTTCATTTTTTGGCTAAACTAGAGGAGCTAGGTCCAAAAGAGTGAAAATCTGTAATCACACATAAAAGTCCATTTTCTAACTAAACTAGAGCAGCTACGGCCAAAAGAGTGAAAATCTGTGATCACTTATAAATCCTACAAAATTGGATATTTTGAGTAAAAACATAAAAGTCCATTTTCTGGCTAAACTAGAGGAGCTATGGCAAAAAGACTGAAAATCTGTGATCACTTATAAATCCTACTAAAATTCAATATTTTGAGTGAAAACTTAAAAGTTCATTTTCTGGCTAAACTAGAGCAGCTAGGGCCAAAATAATGAAAATCTGTGATAACTTATAAATACTACCAAAATTCGATATTTTGAGTGAAAACATAAAAGTTCATTTTCTGGCAGCTAGGGCCAAAAGAGTGAAAATCTGTGATCACTTATAAATTCTAACAAAATTCGATATTTTGAGTGAAAACTTAAAAGTTCATTTTCTAGCTAAACTAGAGGAGCTAGGGCCAAAAGAGTGAAAATCTATGATCACTTATAAATTCTAACAAAATTCGATATTTTGAGTGAAAACTTAAAAGTTCATTTTCTAGCTAAACTACAGCAGCTAGGTCCAAAAGTGTGGAATTCTGTGATCACTTATAAATCCTACCAAAATTCGATATATTGAGTGAAAACATAAAAGTTCATTTTCTGGCTAAACTAGAGCAGTTACGGCCAAAATAATGAAAATCTGTGATCACTTATAAATCCTGTCAAAATTCGATATTTTGAGTGAAAACATAAAAGTCCATTTTCTGGCTAAACTAGAGGAGCTACAGCCAAAAGAGTGAAAATCTGTGATCACTTATAAATCGTACTAAAATTCGATATTTTGAATGAAAGCATAAAAGTTCATTTTCTGGCTAAACTAGAGCAGTTACGGCCAAAAGAGTGAAAAACTGTGATCACTTATAAATTCTACCAAAATTCGTTATTTTGAGTGAAAACATAAAAGTTCATTTTCTGGCTAAATTAGAGCAGCTAGGACCAAAAGAGTGAAAATCTGTGATCACTTATAAATCCTTTCAAAATTCGATATTTTGAGTGAAAACATAAAAGTAAATTTTCTGGCTAAACTAGAGTAGCTAGGAGGAAAAGAGTGAAAATCTGTGATCACTTATAAATCCTACAAAAATTTGATATTTTGAGTGAAAACATAACTGTTCATTTTCTGGCTAAACTAGAGTAGCTAGGGCCACAATAATGAAAATCTGTGATAACTTATAAATCCTACCAAAATTCGATATTTTGAGTGAAAACATAAAACTACATTTTCTGGCTAAACTAGAGGAGCTAGGAGGAAAGAGTGAAAATCTGTGATCACTTATAAATCCTACCAAATTTTGATACTTTGAGTGAAAACACAAAAGTCCATTTTCTGGCTAAACTAAAGCAGCTAGGGCCAAAAGAGTGAAAATCTGTGATCACTTATAAATCCTACCAAAATTCGATATTTTGAGTGAAAACATAAACGTTCATTTTGTGGCTAAACTAGAGGAGCTTGGTTCAAAATAATGAAAATCTGTGATCACTTATAAATCCTACCAAAATTCGATATTTTCAGTGAAAACATAAACATTCATTTTCTAGCAAAACTAGAGCAGCTAAGGCCAAAATAATGAAAATCTGTGATCACTTATAAATCCTACCAAAATTCGATATTTTGAGTAAAAACATAAAAGTCCATTTTCTGGCTAAACTAGAGCAGCTAGGGCCAAAAGAGTGAAAATCTGTGATCACTTACAAATTCTACCAAAATTCGATATTTTGAGTGAAAACATAAAAGTCCATTTTCTGGCTAAAAGTAGCTAGGGAAAAAAGAGTGAAAATCTGTGATCACTTATAAATTCGACCAAAATTCGATATTTTAAGTGAAAACATAAAAGTCCATTTTCTGGCTAAACTAGAGCAGCTAGAGCCAAAAGAGTGAAAATCTGGGATCATTTATAAATCCTACCAAAATTCGATATTTTGAGTGAAAACATAAAAATCTGTGATCACTTATAAATCCTACCGAAATTCAATATTTTGAGTAAAAACATAAAAGTCCATTTTCTGGCTAAACTAGAGCAGCTAGGGCCAAAAGAGTGAAAATCTGTGATCACTTATAAATCCTACCAAAATTCGATATTTTGAGTGAAAACATAAAAGTCCATTTTCTGGCTAAACTAGAGTAGCTAGGGCCAAAAGAGTGAAAATCTGTGATCACTTATAAATCCTACCAAATTTTGATATTTTGAGTGAAAACATAAAAGTCCATTTTCTGGCTAAACTAGAATAGCTAGGACCAAAAAAGTGAAAATCTGTGATCACTTATAAATCCTACCAAAATTCGATATTTTGAGTAAAACTAGAGTAGCTAGGGCCAAAAGAGTGAAAATCTGTGATCACTTCTAAATTCTACCAAAATTCGATATTTTGAGTAAAAACATAAAAGTTGAAAACATTAAAGTCTATTTTCTGGCTAAACTAGAGTAGCTAGGAAAAAAAGAGTGAAAATCTGTGATCACTTATAAATTCGACCAAAATACGATATTTTAAGTGAAAACATAAAAGTACATTTTCTGGCTAAACTAGAGTAGCTAGGGCCAAAAGAGTGAAAATCTGTGATCATTTATAAATCCTACCAAAATTCGATATTTTGAGTGAAAACATAAAAGTCCATTTTCTGGCTAAACTAGAGCAGCTAGGGCCAAAAGAGTGAAAATCTGTGATCACTTACAAATCCTACCAAAATTCGATATTTTGAGTGAAAACATAAAAGTTCATTTTCTGGCTAAACTAGGGTAGCTAGGACCAAAAGAGTGAAAATCTGTGATCACTTATAAATCCTACCAAAATTCAATATTTTGAGTGAAAACATAAAAGTCCATTTTCTGGCTAAACAAGGGTAGCTAGGACCAAAAGAGTGAAAATCTGTGATCACTAATAAATCCTACCAAAATTCAATATTTTGAGTGAAAACATAAAAGTCCATTTTCTGGCTAAACTAGGGTAGCTAGGACCAAAAGAGTGAAAATCTGTGATCACTTACAAATCCTACCAAAATTCGATATTTTGAGTGAAAACATAAAAGTTAATTTTCTGGCTAAACTAGAGCAGCTAGTGCCAAAAGAGTGAAAATCTGTGATCACTTATAAATCCTACCAAAATTCGACATTTTGAGTGAAAACATAAAAGTCCATTTTCTGGCTAAACTAGAGTAGCTGGGGCCAAAAGAGTGAAAATCTGTGATCACTTATAAATCCTACCAAATTGATATTTTGGGTGAAAACATAAAAGTCCATTTTCTGGCTAACCTAGAGCAGCTAGGGTCAAAAGAGTGAAAATCTGTGATCACTTATCCCACCAAAATTTGATATTTTGAGTGAAAACATAAAAGTTCATTTTCTGGCTAAATTAGAGCAGCTAGGGCCAAAATAATGAAAATCTGTGATCACTTATAAATCCTACCAAATTTTGATATTTTGAGTGAAAACATAAAAGTTCATTTTCTGGCTGAACTAGAGGAGCTAGGGCCAAAATAATGAAAGTCTATTATCACTTATAAATCCTTCCAAAATTCGATATTTTGAGTGAAAACATAAAAGTTCATTTTCTGGCTAAATTAGAGCAGCTAGGGAAAAAATAATGAAAATCTGTGATCACTTATAAATCTTACCAAATTTTGATATTTTGAGTGAAAACATAAAAGTTCATTTTCTGGCTAAACTAGAGCAGCTAGGGCCAAAATAATGAAAATCTGTGATCACTTATAAATCCTACCAAAATTCAATATTTTGAGTGAAAACATAAAAGTCCATTTTCTGGCTAAACTAGAGCAGCTACGGCCAAAAGAGTGAACATCTGTGATCACTTATAAATCCTACCAAAATTCGATATTTTGAGTAAAAACATAAAGGTCCATTTTCTGGCTAAACTAGAGCAGCTAGGGCCAAAATAATGAAAATCTGTGATCACTTATAAATCCTACCAAATTTTGATATTTTGAGTGAAAACATAAAAGTTCATTTACTGGCTAAACTAGAGGAGCTAGGGCCAAAATAATGAAAATCTGTGATCACTTATAAATCCTACCAAAATTCGATATTTTGAGTGAAAACATAAAGGTCCATTTTCTGGCTAAACTAGAGCAGCTAGAGCCAAAATAATGAAAATCTGTGATCACTTATAAATCCTACCAAATTTTGATATTTTGAGTGAAAACATAAAAGTTCATTTTCTAGCTAAACTAGAGCAGCTAGGGCCAAAATAATGAAAATCTGTGATCACTTATAAATCCTACCAAAATTCGATATTTTGAGTAGAAACATAAAAGTCCATTTTCTGGCTAAACTAGAGCAGCTAGGGCCAAAATAATGAAAATCACTGATCACTTATAAATCCTACCAAAATTCGATATTTTGAGTGAAAACATAAAAGCATAAAATTTTCTGGCTAAACTAGAGCAGTTAGGGCCAAAAGAGTGAAAATCTGTGATCACTTATAAATCCTACCAAAATTCGATATTTTGAGTGGAAACATAAAAGTTAATTTTCTGGCTAAACTAGAGAAGCTAGGAGGAAAAGAATGAAAATCTGTGATCACTTATAAATCCTACTAAAATTCGATGTTTTGAGTGAAAACATAAAAGTCAATTTTCTGGTTAAGCTAGAGCCACTGGGAAGAAAAGAATGAAAATTTGTTATGACTCCTACTTACCCTCCAATAGTAGTCTGTAGACTGTTCTATAGCCTAGTCTATAGTTGAAATTTTGTGAATTTTGCTTTATAAATGTAATTTTCCTTTCGAAATTATGCTAATAATTTCCCAAAAAAAGAAGCAGCATCTCTATGACGTCACCTATTATTTTTGTAAACAAATGAAAACAAACCAATCAACCAAACACACACATTACACACATGGAGTTGTTTAGTAAATTCTTTTGTTTTGTTTTTCTCTACATTTACTTGTTGCTCTCATTCGAGTCTCCACTAAAAACAACAATAACTTTTAACTGTTTACTTTTACACAGTAATGCTAATCGATGATTATCTTGATTTAATCTGGAGCTTATTTGCTTTTTAAGTTTTTAAATCTCGCTCAAGTGACAGTAAACTAAACTTTTTTAAGTTTGAAGCAAAGTTGACAACATTTTTTAATGCATTTTTTAGTAAGAAGAAAAATTTCACACGATGCTTAACGATTAATAGTAAAAAAGTTAAAAAATTAAATAATATTAAGTGTTTGAAAGTGTTTGTAATTAAATTTAATTAAAATTATGGTATTTTAATAGAACTTTATTAATAAATGGTAAATAATTTAATTTTTTAAGACAATGCAAGTGTTGGATGTCAAGTGTGTGGCCGGCTTGTGGCCAGTTGATGTGATGCGTTGGTTGTTGGTTCCTGTTAATTTGGTTTTGAATAATAACTATTAAAGTTATTAAAGAAATTTTAATAAATAACAAAAATACCTTTAAAACACAAAATACAAAAATCTTAAAAGAAATGTCCTAAAAATTTAAGAAAATGGACTAAAAGGTAAGTGCATACTACAGCTTCTTATTATTTACGTATGGCTTTGGCATAAACAACAATAACAATGTACGTTTGTTATTGTTACAAAATTGACATGTTTTTTGTTGGTGTAGCTAGATTTGTTTACGTTTTAACTATAATTTGAGAACTTGTTTTTAATACAGATTCAAAAGTTCTCGTTCAGTTCTAACTCACTTCTAGTTCAGTTCAGGTTAAGTTCTATTTAAGTGACGTTCCACTTCGGTTCTAGTTCTGTTTTAGTACTAATTGTTATCTAGTTGTGTTCTAGTTCTGTTCCAGTTCTAATTTTTTTATATATGTTCTAGTTTTGGTTCTTTTCTAGTTTTGTTCTAGTTCAGTTCTACTTCTAGTTCGGTTCTAGTTGTATTTTAGTTCTGTTTTAGTTCTACTTGTGCTCTACAAAGTTGTGTTCTGGTTCTGTTCCAGTTCTCTTCTATTCTGTTTTACTTCTTTACTATTCTGTTCTAGTTCTGTTCTATTCTGTTTTAATTCTGTTTTAATTCTGTTTTAGTTTTGTTCTAGTTCTGTTCTAGTTCTGTTCTAGTTCTGTTTTAGTTCTGTTTTAGTTCTGTTCTAGTTCTGTTCTAGTTCTGTTCTAGTTCTGTTCTAGTTCTGTTCTAGTTCTGTTCTAGTTCTGTTCTAGTTCTGTTGTAGTTCTGTTGTAGTTCTGTTGTAGTTTTTTTCTAGTTCTGTTCTAGTTTTATTCTAGTTCTGTTCTAGTTCTGTTCTGGTTTATTTCTAGTTTAACTCTAGTTCCGTTCTAGTTTTTTTCTAGTTTTGTTCTAGTTTTGTTCTAGTTCTGTTCTAGTTCTGTTCTAGTTCAGTTATAGTTCAGTTCTAGTTCAGTTCTAGTTCAGTTCTAGTTCAGTTCTAGTTCAGTTCTAGTTCAGTTCTAGT
>NC_060950.1:63416397-63420246 GCF_022045245.1 Lucilia cuprina | reverse complement strand
ACTATAGTCTAGACTATAGACTAGACTATAGTCTAGACTATAGACTAGACTATAGTCTAGTTTATACTATATACTAGACTATGGACTAGACTATGGACTAGACTATGGACTAGACTATAGACTTGACTATAAACTAGAATATAGAATAGCGATAGAGTAGACTAGACTAAAGACTAGACAAGAGACTAGACGATAAACTATGCTATTGATTAGACTATATACTTGACTAGTTTTGTTTTAGTTCTGTGCTACTTCTGCTCTAGTTCTGTTTTAGTTGTGTTCTAGTTCTGTTTTAGTTTTGTTCTAGTTCCAGTTCTGTTCTAGCTCTGTTCTAGTTCTGGTCTGTTTCTGTTTTAGTTTTATTCTAGTTTTTTAACTGTGTTCCAGTTCTGTTGTGTTTCTGTTCTAGTTTTATTCTAGTTATTTTCTAGTTCTGTTCTAGTTCTGTTCCAGTTTTGTTCTAGTTCTGTTCTAGTTCTATACTAGACTGTAATCTAGTATAGAGACCATACTATTGTCTGGACTAAAACACTTCTGTGGATATATGGCTGCTTCTACTTCACCAGGTATTGAATATACATATTTAGCTCATTTAAAATTTCGTTTTAAGCCAACAATTTTCTCTTTAATACCGAACATTTAACAATTACCCCACAAATAATTCAAAAGTTAAATGATTGGCACCAGAATTAACACAAAAACAAAAAGTAACATAAGAAAAGTTCCCATTATTATAAAGAAATATTTCATTTCGTTGACCTCGCTCTCACTATATTTACTGACTAAGCATTGACATGCTGCCAACAATTGCCAAGATCGTTAAAAGGTTTATGTCTTCACTTTCTTTTTAAAATCCCAGTAAAGTAAAAATAACAGAATTTATATTATGAACTTGTTACACTACTTTTCTTGTAGGCGTTTGCCAGCATTAAATAAAGAAAAAAATATTTTACAACAATTTATTTAACCAAAAGCTAGCCACGAACAAAAAGAAAGAAAGATCGTCAGAAAGTATGAAAGTATACGACAGATTCATCTACATATAACCAGCATTCGCTCTTACACATCACATCATTATATTTCTACAAAAATGGCAAAATTGATGAGATTTTTTAACCATTTTTGGTTTGGGGGAACAAAGTCCCTTTTTATTATTATTTTGTATTTGTACAGTTTTTTTTATTTTTCTTATTTGTATTATTTTCCTGTCGATGTGGTAAAAGTTGTGTTTTGTGACCAAGCACCACACTAATGAGCACCTTAAATGGTCGATTTCATTCTTGTTTTCTTAATGCATGATCAGAGCACAAAGCAGAGCAGAATTGCATTTTAAGAAAAATTGATGTAAAAATTTTTTTTAACAAATTCTTTAAATTATTTTAGAACACAAATTGGAAAGGTTACTTTTTACAGTTACTTTGGAGGCCTATAAAAATTTGTTGTTTTACATTAAATGACATATTCTGTTGGTTTCGAAAGAAAATGTGTCAAAATTGTAGAAATTAACAAAAGACGTGATCAGAATTAAGGCACACTTAACAAACCAATTACTATAATTTGAAAGGGAATAAAACTGAAATAACTTGTTAAAGATGCAAAGAAAGTACTTCTGTAGTGAAATCAATTGATACACATGGGAACTTTAGGCTATTTAAGCAGCTTCAGATCAGGCTATCATGCTTAACTTGGATTTCTCAGTTCTGGTTTAGTTCTGTTCTAGTTCTGTTCTAGTTCTGTTCTAGTTCTGTTCTAGATCTGTTCTAGTTCTGTTCTAGTTCTGTTCTAGTTCTGTTCTAGTTCTGTTCTAGTTCTGTTCTAGTTCTGTTCTAGTTCTGTTCTATTTCTGTTCTAGTTCTGTTCTAGTTCTGTTCTAGTTCTGTTCTAGTTCTGTTCTAGTTTTGTTTAGTTCTGTTCTAGTTCTGTTCTAGCTCTAGTTCTGTTCTAGTTGTGTTCTAGTTCTAGTTCTGTTCTAGTTCTGTTCTAGTTCTGTTCTAGTTCTGTTCTAGTTCTGTTCTAGTTCTGTTCTAGTTCTGTTCTAGTTCTGTTCTAGTTCTGTTCTAGTTCTTTTCTAGTTCTGTTCCAGTTCTGTTCTAGTTCTGTTCTAGTTCTGTTCTAGTTTTGTTCTAGTTCTGTTCTAGTTCTGTTCTAGTTCTAGTTCTAGTTCTAGTTCTGTTCTAGTTCTGTTCTGTTCTGTTCTAGTTCTGTTCTAGTTCTGTTCTAGTTCTGTTCTAGTTCTGTTCTAGTTTTGTTCTAGTTTTGTTCTAGTTCTGTTCTAGTTTTGTTCTAGTTCTGTTCTACTTCTCTTCTAGATCTGTTCTAGATCTGTTCTAGTTCATTTCAGTTTCAGGGCAGTTCTAGTTCTGTTCTAGCCAGATTCCCTTTAGTATAGAAACCTCTTATCAATCTTCATTTTATTTAACGACTTTTTAACTAAATGTTAATGATCCTTTACAACATATTGGTTGGTGACGGCTCACAAATATTTTAATTCTTTTATAATTACCCACAATCTATACGCCTAGCTGGTATTTGTTGTAAAACGATATTTAATGTTGTATTTAAATTGTAATTCCCATCGGTAACACACACTCTTGAAAAACATACTAAGGAGTCTCGGGTAATAATACTGTAGTAATACTGATAAGTAACAAATTATGGTCGCTAGTTGCTTCTTTGACATGTTTCAGCATTACATTTTTTTCTCTCCTCTTAACTACACACAAGAAATGCCGCTAGCTGTTTGAATTACAAAATACTAAAGTCAAAATCGGAGGTCGGCAAATAAAGACTTGAGAGGTCGTAAGCAAAATAGCGAGTAAATTCTTTAATGAATAAGTATCCAATCCAACTGGTAGTAAGTTTTAATTTAAATCATATAGATCCAACTCTCATGATAAGTTATACTCATTGTGCCGTCCACTGTTTTAACTGCATTAGGCCTAACACTCTCACTCCTCTTTCGCTAGTAATTCGGCCATAAACAAAATCTTGTCAATGGTTATTTGAACGTGTTGCATTACAACATTTATTTGTTGTTTTTATTTTTCTTGCCATGATTTTGTTTTTCTATTTTGTTTTTTTTTCTCATTTTCAGTGATTTTCTGCTGTTTAATGGCTTAAGGTCATTAGTAGCAAAAATCCCTCGAACCAGTTTCGGTAAGATTTTCTTTGGGTTTTCTTCTATTTTATATTTATTTGTGTGAAATTTGTTTATTGTTGATTTGTAGTCTTTTGTATTTTTTTTTGTTTAACATTTTTATGGCATGTTAAACATAAAATAATGACAGTCTTAATGTTGTCGGTAGATTTCGGTACCTTTACCTCGTATTTTTTTCTGGAAACCTTTTTAGGTAGTTTTTTGGATGGTTTTTTTTTTGCTTAAATCAAATTTAAAAAAGAAGGTGTTAAACTGTTTACCATAAAATTGGAAAGAAAAAGATTATAGAGTTTAATTGTGGGGTTAAAGGATTGTGTACGAAGTTAAACGATCAATTTAAAAGCCATAAATAAATAAAATAATTTAGGAAAACTTTCTCTAGGGCGAGATCAAAACAGTAACATTTATTGTGAGACAGGGTAGGCTACAGGACCTGGAAGACTATAGTCTAGACTATAGACTAGATAACATACTAGACTACATACTAGACTAAAGACTAGACTAAAGACTAGACTATAGACTAGACTATAGACTATAGACTATACTGTAGACTAGACTATAGACTAGACTATAGACTAGACTAAAGACTAGACTAAAGACTAGACTATAGACTAGACTATAGACTAGAATATAGACTAGACTATAGACTAGACTATAGACTAGACTATAGACTAGACTATAGACTAGACTAT
>NC_060950.1:63411322-63416297 GCF_022045245.1 Lucilia cuprina | reverse complement strand
AACAGAACTAGAACAGAACTAGAACAGAACTAGAACAGAACTAGAACAGAACTAGAACAGAACTAGAACAGAACTAGAACAGAACTAGAACATAACTAGAACAGAACCGGAACAGAACTAAAACATAATTAGAACAGAAGGGTTCTTTTGATATTCACTAAATATTCCTTACCCTTTTGACCTTTCAATGTTTATAGATTTCTTATTTCTTGAAGTACATAGTATACAAATACATACTTTACGTTGGGTTTATATATATATTTAGTTTTGATATCTATCACGATTGTCGTCAGCTGTACGTCTATCTATCTGTCTGTCTGTCTGTCTGTCTGTCTGTCTGTCTGTCTGCATGTCTTGCCTATTTAATGACCTTTTCACCTTTCTGCCCACCACAGCAATTAAGACATATTGTTTGTGTCTAAAATAAAAGCAAATACTAATAATTTTTCAAATTTATTGAACAACAATTCCTAAGAATTTTTTTTATCAAGTAGATCTTTATTTAAATAATTTGTTTTTTGGTTCAAAACCATTTTCATAATAATGAGATGATCAAGATAGATAGTAAGAATAAAACAGAAAATAAGCCCTGCAGCAAACAAACAAAGAATAATATATTTTTTTTTTGTTTAATTTTTGTAGAAATAAACTACTTTAACTCCTAGGGTGGTCTTATGGACAAGACATTTAAACAAAGTACCTTGATGAAAGGTACCATAAGACACGACAACAAGTGTTTTAACACGCACGCATGCGTGCACTTCATAGGAGTAGGAAAAAACCAAGAAAAGGTGGAACAATCTAGCAGGTTTTAACTAATTTCTAAGTGACTGGACTTTAAGGTTCATAGGAGTAGCTAAAGAGCGGCTTATTTGTATTATAAGAACAAAGCCTTACTTCAGGGACAAGTAAGATTTTTGAAGAGATTTTTTCGTTTAAGGAATTTTAAGTAGTTGTAAAGGAATGTTTAAGGTTAATAGGTTTAAAATATGTTAATGGTTTCCTAATAAATTTATACTAAAGTGTCAAAATTAAATTTCTTTTTCAAATTGGTTTGAAAAAACATTTTCTTTAAAATCCATTTAATTTATGTTTAAATTTTTCATTTTTTTTTCTTTCAAATTACAATATTTGTTAGTTATCCATATTGTTGCCTTAACCATTCACTTATGACTTTTAAAACTTTGTGGCCAGCAGTTGTAAAACGTCTTGAGAGCATAATTTAAAACCGAAAATAAAATAATATAATTTGCATAGAAAATTAACTGCAATCAAGAAAATGTCTATCAAATGAAACCATGGCCAAAGTGCTGGAAAAAAGGCATAAATAAATGATGAAAAACTAAGACACATGCTTCCATATATGTTCTTCTTTGCCAAAAGAGAAGGTAAGCTGCAGAAAAATTTGCCACAAAGTTGCTAAAATAGTTTAAAAACTTTAAAATTTCACAAATTTTGCACTAAAATATAGCAAATAACGGATTTTATTCTATTTGGTACTTTTCCCTTCAAATTTAAGTACTTTTTGTTATTTAAAAACCATTTTTTTAAACTTCTAAATAATTTACCATAAAATTTTTGAAATTTATTGTTTAGATGCAGTTTATAGTAGTTTGGTACTTTTTGTGGTACTTTTTGAAATTGATATAAAAATGAACATTGTGATAGAAATTTTATATTAAAAATTGACAATACTTGGGGCCCATCAAGTAATCTCTAATTTATGCAAAACAATTAGCACTTTTTTCTGTTATTATGACTTTTAAAGTACTTTTTTCTATTAAATTTTAGTACTTTTCTATATTTTTTTTAAATTTTAGTACTTTTTGTAATTTTAAATACATTTTCTTTAATCATAACAACAATCATCATTAATCATTCAATATTTCTTCAATAAATGCTTTTTGTAGCAGTTTGGTACTTTTTGGGGTACTTTTTTTAACATTAAACAAAACTGGACTTTCCACTAAACAATTCTTGTTTAAATTTGGCAATACTAGGGGCCCGACAAGTAATCTTTGATTACTTCAACACAAAAGAGACTTTTTATTCATTATTAGTACTTTTATGGTAATTTTCTAATTTATAATTTAAAAAACATTTTATTTTATATTTTAATATCACATTATAAATCTTTCAATATTTTTACAATAAATGCCTTTCATAGCCGTTTGGTACTTTTTGTGGTACTTTTCTTAAAAGTAAACAAAACTGGATTTTCTACTAAACAATTCTTGTTAAAATTTGGCAATTCTAGGGGCCCGACAATTAATCTTCCATTACTCAAACATAAAAGAGACGTTTTGTTTATTATTAGTACTATTATGGTACTTTTTTAGGACAAATGTTGGTTCTTTTAATCTTAAATACATTTACTTTAATATTTTAATATCTCATTATAAATCATTCTGTAATAAATGCTTTTGATAGCAGTTTAGTACTTTTTGTGGTACTTTTTTAAATTTTTTTAAGGTGAGCTTTCATTTGTCTGAAACAATAATATATACAGGACACTTTAGAAGGTTATACATAATAATCGGAGGTGCCTGAGTACACACAGAATATGTTGGAAACCTTGAAATGCTGATCTTAGACAGAATGTCTTTGTCCTGTGGAACATTAGAACAAATACCATTTAGAAACCGTTGTTATACGAATGGCTTTAAATTGGAGGACAAAGTGGGCCTTACGCTTTATATTGATAACACAGAAACTTAAATATACCAACGTTTACCTAATCATAATACAAGCTTTAAGACAAGAAGTCCGAGCGGAAATTTGATTAGAATAAATATGGCGCCCATAGCTCTTAATGTATTTGTCAAAATCCCGAAGGCAATTAGGGCAATATCTGAAGATAGTATTATATGTAAAACTGTATAGAATTGTAAGAAATCATTAACTCAATACTGTGTCAGAAATTTACATCATATGGGTACCAGCACACTAGGTACCCGAATGGAACAGCTTTAAAGGAAAGGAAGCTTGATGCAGTTAACTTGACAAACGCAAAACCATTCTACGCAACAAAAGCTGAATTAAAAATATGGGTGAGAGAATCCCATAAAGCCTCTCGGAATAATAGGAAGACCTTGATGAGAGCAAGACGAGAAATCCCGTTTAAATGAACAAGGTAGTATGATGGTAAGTATTCTGAGGACAACGAACACATCTATGGGACATGATGATTAAGATGAATGTACAACATATGAAATGGACAGTGAAACTCTGGAGCATTCTCTTTACCACTGTTAGACAGTCGAAGTAAGATCCAAGTATCTTAGAAACGATGTTATTCCGAAAAGAACATTCCTCACGAACACTGATTGGAGGATTCTTGGGAATTACGTCCATAAAACAGAGGCCCGATAGTGGTATTAGATGTAGTGTACATCCTCCTATCAACCTTACCTAAAACAATAGGGACTAATTTTCATTGTAAGTACTTTTAGGATAATTCTTCTGATAAATATTGGTACTTTTTTATATTTTTAAGATAGATTCAGAAGTAAGTCCAATATGCAACTAGAAATTGAACAAAATCTAAAAAAAGATAGAATATTTCCTTAAAACAAATTTGCAAATAATTAAAAACATTATAATTTGGTACTTTTTGTGGTACTTTTTAGTGTTTTGCCTTAAACAAAGCTTTCTATAAAGCTATTAATATTAAATTTCAAATACTTGGGGCCCATTCGATAACTTTTCATTTAAACCAATAATTTTGGCACTTTTAAAACTTTTAGTACCTTTTTTGGTACTTTTTTTAAATAATTAAAAAAAAATGTAATAAAACTTATGAAATTTAGAGAAATCTTTTAGTACTTTTAGTACAATATTTTGGTACTTTATAGGGTACTTTTTTGAAATTCTTGCAAAATGTATCTTTAGAGCAAACATTCCCTAATTTTTTTTATTAAAAACATACAACACTTAAGAGCCATACTCTCTAGTTTAGCTGGCAAATTGCTTATAAGTCTATTACTGTGTGTAAAAAGACCTTTAAGAGTAAAAACTCTATGATTATATATGATGCTTTAGAACTTCAATCATTTTGAAATTGCGTTTTTTCTACACCAAAAAACTTTTTCTTTACTTAAACAAATGTTAAACTGTAGAAGTCAGAAAGTCAGCTGAACAGTCAATCTTTTATACAAATTTAATTTTTTACAACATCATCAGCTTTATTATTACTATGAGGAGATGGAGAAAAAATTTGTTTATAATACCTTATAAGCTTGAAGTTTTATTTAAAGAAGATTTTTTTAATTATGTCTATAATGTAGTTATAATATAAAGACATTTTAAATTATTAATTTATATAGTTTGGCCTCAAGTGAATGATTTGTAATTGGGTAAAAAGGGAAATTTATGCATTTAATTAAAATATTATATGACTTTCTTGCTCTTGGTGAAGACTTTATATATTTTATCAAGATATGAACGTCAAATTATGTTAATTTTAAAAATGATTTATGGAATTTTGATAAACGATAGTAATTAATTAATATTAAAAAGTTTTAGAGATTTTATCTAGAATATCAAACTAGACTGTTGTATAGATTATAAACTAGCAAATAGTTTATAGGATATAATCTAGTCTATAGTCTTGTCGGTAGAATAGTCTATATTTAAGTCTACAGTTCAGTCTTTAGTCTAGCCTTTAATCTACTTCATAGTTTAGTCTGTAGTTTTGTCTATATTCTAGTCTTTAATCAATTATGTAGTCTAGTCGAAAGACTAGTTTATAGGCTAGTCTATAGTCCTATCTATAGTCCACTATATAGTCTAGTATATAGACTAGACATAGTACAGTTTCTAGTCAAGAGTCTAGTGCATAGTCTCGTCTATAGTCTAGTCTATACTTTAGTCTATAGTCTAGTCTATAGTCTAGTCTATACTTTAGTCTATAGTCTAGTCTATAGTCTAGTCTATAGTCTAGTCTATAGTCTAGTCTATAGTCTAGTCTATAGTC
>NC_060950.1:63402282-63411222 GCF_022045245.1 Lucilia cuprina | reverse complement strand
GTTCTGTTCTAGTTCTGTTCTAGTTCTGTTCTAGTTCTGTTCTAGTTCTGTTCTAGTTCTGTTCTAGTTCTGTTCTAGTTCTGTTCTAGTTCTGTTCTAGTGCTATTCTAGTTCTGTTCTAGTGCTATTCTAGTGCTATTCTAGTTCTGTTATAGTTCTGTTCTAGTTCTGTTCTAGTTCTGTTCTAGTTCTGTTCTAGTTCTGTTCTAGTTCTGTTCTAGTTCTGTTATAGTTCTGTTCTAGTTCTGTTCTAGTTCTGTTCTAGTTCTGTTCTAGTTCTGTTCTAGTTCTGTTCTAGTTCTGTTCTAGTTCTGTTCTAGTTCTGTTCTAGTTCTGTTCTAGTTCTGTTCTAGTTCTGTTCTAGTTCTGTTCTAGTTTTGTTTTAGTTCTGTTCTAGTTCTGTTACATATAAACAGGACCTTTTAATTTTTGCTATTAAAACAACTGATTGTAGCAATTCAATTACCTAAACCTTCACTTTAGGTCTTTAGTTAAAGACACAATTGGAAACAGAATGATAAATAAACAATTAAATTGAATCTGTTTACAAGCCCTACAACAACGACTATAATCTTGGTGAATAAGAGCACTAAGCGGGCAGAAGTAAAAAACACTTTTAAATTAATTTGTTTTGGAATCTGGTAGTAAAACAATCAGGCCTATAAGAGAAACTAAACTAAAGTGAAACAAACAGAAGCCATTAGGCTTGAAGGTTTTCAAAACGATGTTTTTATTTTGCACAATTTCAATACCCTATAGAAGGTATGCAAATGTTGTGGTAGGGAGAGTAACTTGAACTATAAAATGTGTAAAAATAAAAGAATTTAGTAAATGATGCATAAGCAGATTTGATTTTATATAGCAGGAATTCTTGAAAACCTAAGTGATCACATTTTGATCTAGTGATCAGATGTTGACATAAAAATCAATGTTTCGAATGTTATGTAGCCAGCGGGATCAGGGATTCTTCCTTTGTAGATGATCATATTTTGATCAGATGTAGACATTTTAAACTCGATCTTCTCAATGTCGGAAATGTCGTGATCGCCAATGTACTTCTAGCTCATACAAGATTTCGTTTATATCTTCGCCTCTTACAGGCCTCTTCATTATTCTGCATTCTATTCTGGAATAACACAACATTAAAACCTTAAAGAATTTTATTTTTTCAACAACAATGTAAACATAATTTGCGTTGGTGTATGCAACGCAGGATGGATGAAAGCATGGACGTGCTTGCATTGCTGTTGGATGTTGTTACTGATCGCACATTGTTGTTCGTATCATGTGTTTGAAATGTCGTTACACTAAACAACGACGAACCGGTAGTAAAGCAGAACATGAATTCATTGGAACATTAAACATACACAGACTAACTCCCTGCTTAATACAGTAGCTCTAATAGAGAGGAGTCATGTACATAGTACATATTTGAATTGCGAGTGAAGGAGTTGTGTTTGTTGTCTTATATTAACTTGGCAAATATATTTAATGCACGCACTTTCATTCTATTTAAGTTATGTGCAGCCCAACCAACCAACCAGGCAGCCACTTAAGGCAAACAGGCAAAACTTAAAATGAAAAACAAATATCAAAAACAACAACATTGCTTAACCATGAAGGCTAGAGTAGAGGAATACATAACCAGGTATTTATAACAAGAAGTGCAAGAAAATTTGTCTGTTGTTGTTATTGTTGCATTTTGTCTGGCTATTAATGTTACGTGCCTCAGTGAACCGTGGCTAAAAGTTTTTAATAATCAAAATACATATTTTTGCTGTTGGTTGTATCCCACTATAGGTCTTCCTCTATGCGTAGACAAATCAGGAAAAAATATACAAACGAATACCTTAAGGGTCTCATAAATTATGAAGACAGACGGACAGTGAACTATGTAAAAATATTGTTTCTTTTTTTCTGTAATTTTCCTTTTTTTGTGAACATTACATTTACATGTAAACATGTAATAATGAAATATTTGTAGACAACCCATAATGCCTGGGAATTTTCAAGGAAGCATTATAATAAGTACAAAACTAGAAATATTTTAAATAAAAACCACAATGAAACCTCAACTGAACCACAATAAGGTTTGGCTGGGAAATAGAAAAGGTTTAAATAAAAAAATACAACCTTTGCTTCGAGGAACTAGAACTGACCTAGAACTGAGCTAGAACAGAACTAGAACAGAACTAGAACAGAACTAGAACAGAACTAGAACAGAACTAGAACAGAACTAGAACAGAACTAGAACAGAACTAGAACAGAACTAGAACAGAACTAGAACAGAACTAGAACAGAACTAGAACAGAACTAGAACAGAACTAGAACAGAACTAGAACAGAACTAGAACAGAAGTAGAACAGAACTAGAACAGAACTAGAACAGAACTAGAACAGAACTAGAACAGAATTCTATCTATATCTGAAATAGAACACGTCTAGACATAACCTAGAACGGGGCCAGAATTAATGTAGAGCTTACCCACATCCAATCTCCAACTGAACTAGAACTGATCTAAACTAAAACTAGTCTAGATCAAGAGGTGATCTTAAACAGATAGAGATTTGATGCAGAAGTGATTTGAATTAATTTAGAAATGCCTTGATTTAGATTTCATGTAAGTCCCAAGGGGTAACCATTAAAAACTTGTGTATTTGTCGGACTAATTACAACTAAGTAATACGAAATTTAAATATTTTTCAAATGTAATTATATTAAATTTTTTTTGCTATTTACCCATTAAATACAATACGTTTTTGCACTAACAATTAACGTGTAATTAAGCCAGTAAATACCACAATAACAACATGATACCAAAGCGAATCTTCAGTCAACATTTTAAAGCTTGAAATATTTTATACAAAAAAAACCAAACACGACAACATTTTCATTTGCGCCTCCATAATTGGTCATCATTACACAAATTACATAAACTTAGCTAAATTGCAGAAAATGTTTTTTTTTTTTTTTTTTTTTTTTGTTCAAGCTAAAAACCTAGGGTATTAATTGTTTAAGAAAAACTAGAAGTTTAGTAGATGAACGTTTTAAACTTTTGTAACGTAGAGCGCGTGAAGTGAAGGAAAAACAATTTTCTAGTTGATAAAATTACTTAAGACACGCTTACTCACTCACGTTGACAGATAAACTGGCAAAGAGATTGACTAAGTGCTTTCAAAGTTATTTTGAGCAGAAGTAATTTTACAAATATTTACCTTTAAATTTAAAAATTAAATTGAGCTTTTTGCAATTAATATTGAAAATAATTTTTGAAATTTCTATAATCAACATTTTCAATGATCACTCGTGTGTGTGTGTATGATCATTTCTCTTTTATTATATTTTACTGCTTCAATGATCATTAAAGGTTTTCAATAATTTATTTATTTTGTGGCAGTTACGAAACACACCTTAAAGACCAAATAACGTTGGCATTGTTGTATCGCTGAGATTGTGATTTCATTTTATAGATTTGCCGATCGTTGCGATCAGTTGCAACGTCAATGTTGCGTGACTTGCCACAACAAATTGTTGATAATTTAAATGCGTTTAGTAGGTCAAAACTTGCAACATATCACGAAATGAAAAGTTTTTTTTTGTTTTTTTTTTCGTTGTACAATTCCTTAAAGCGTCTGCTACATAACATTTTGCGCTTCTTTATTTTCTTTAAAAAAGACAAAAGTTTTAGTGTCTTAACTTTAAAAGATCAGTATGAATGAATAATCATAAAATTGTGACAAAATTTCAACAACAAATAAGATCCAAACTAGTCTTAGGAAATTACCTTTAAAAATCTTAAGAAAAAAACATAAAATAATTTTGATCTTTAAATCCGATCACTCTGATCTCTCAAAACCGATCTTCACCAAAACTCTACAACACTAATTTTAAAGAAATTCATATTAAAATTGGTTTATTATGCCAGTATCTTGTTAATTTAAGTCTTAAGCGAATTTTTAAACGACAAGCACTATATCGCTCTTCTACAATTTCCCCTAGCCCAGATCATCTTTTTCTTATGCTTCGGTCCCTAAAGGCCATTAAAAGCAATAAATACATTTTAATAAACAACATATGATAAAGTGTTTTATAAGGATTTATTTTTGCGACCACTTAATCATTGTATTGTTAATTGTACAAAGGACTTGTTTACGTAAATTATGTTATGATCGTGTGTCTGCTGTTTAGACTAGTGCGTTGCGACTTGTTGCTCGTTTAGTGATACATATATTTAGCTTTTGATTTCATTGCATGATAATTTATTTATTTATTAATGAATGACACGCAGAGACACTTTTTTTGTCGAGTGTTATTAAACGAAACGCCGAAAGTGCATGTACTCTATGTGAAACTGGTATCGGTAGCAAAGTGGGTTACGGGGATGTTGATGTATGTTTCTATAATTACATATTGGTTGCTTATTGAAGTTGGATGAGAAAAAAAATTTTGCAAAGAATTTGTCACTTTTGGTTTTTCTTTTATCTTCAAAAGAAAACTTGATTCAGAAGACAAAAAATTCTGTTCTAGTTTAGTTCTACTTAAGTAGATTACTTCTATTTCAATTCTAGTTTAGTTCTAGTCCAGTTGTAGTTCTATATTAGTCCCATTTCTGTTCTAGTTGTAGTTCTATATTAGTTCTAGTTCTAGTTCTGTTCTAGTTCTGTTCTAGTTCTGTTCTAGTTCTGTTCTAGTTCTGTTCTAGTTCTGTTCTAGTTCTGTTCTAGTTCTGTTCCAGTTCTGTTCTAGTTCTGTTCTAGTTCTGTTCTAGTTCTGTTCTAGTTCTGTTCTAGTTCTGTTCTAGTTCTGTTCTAGTTCTGTTCTAGTTCTGTTCTAGTTCTGTTCTAGTTCTGTTCTAGTTCTGTTCTAGTTCTGTTCTAGTTCTATTCTAGTTCTGTTCTAGTTCTGTATAGTTCTGTTCTAGTTCTGTTCTAATTCTATTCTAGTTCTGTTCTAGTTCTGTTCTAGTTCTATTCTAGTTCTGTTCTAGTTCTGTTCTAGTTCTGTTCTAGTTCTGTTCTAGTTCTGTTCTAGTTCTGTTCTTAGTTCTGTTCTAGTTCTGTTCTAGTTCTGTTCTAGTTCTGTTCTAGTTCTGTTCTAGTTCTGTTCTAGTTCTGTTCTAGTTCTGTTCTAGTTCTGTTCTAGTTCTGTTCTAGTTCTGTTCTAGTTCTGTTCTATTCTGTTCTAGTTCTGTTCTAGTTCTGTTCTAGTTCTGTTCTAGTTCTGTTCTAGTTCTGTTCTAGTTCTGTTCTAGTTCTGTTCTAGTTCTGTTCTAGTTCTGTTCTAGTTCTGTTCTAGTTCTGTTCTAGTTCTGTTCTAGTTCTGATCTAGTTCTGTTCTAGTTCTGTTCTATTTCTGTTCTAGTTCTGTTCTAGTTCTGTTCTAGTTCTGTTCTAGTTGTGTTATAGTTGTGTTCTGGTTGTGTTCTAGTTTAGTTCTAGTTCTGTTCTAGTTCTGTTCTAGTTCTGTTTTAGTTCTGTTCTAGTTCTGTTCTAGTTCTGTTCTAGTTCTGTTCTAGTTCTGTTGTAGTTCTGTTGTAGTTCTGTTGTAGTTCTGTTGTAGTTCTGTTGTAGTTCTGTTGTAGTTCTGTTGTAGTTCTGTTGTAGTTCTATTGTAGTTCTGTTGTAGTTCTGTTCTAGTTCCGTTCTAGTTCTGTTCTAGTTTTGTTCTAGTTCTGTTCTAGTTCGGTTCTAGTTCTGTTCTAGTTCTGTTCTAGTTCTGTTCTGGTTCTGTTCTGGTTCTAGTTCTGTTCTGGTTCTGTTCTGGTTCTGTTCTGATTCTGTTCTGGTTCTGTTCTGGTTCTGTTCTGGTTCTGTTCTGGTTCTGTCCTGGGTCTATTCTGGTTCTGTTCTGGTTTTGGTTCTGTTCTGGGTTTGGTTCTGTTCTGGTTTTGGTTCTGTTCTGGTTCTGTTCTAGTTCTGGTTCTGTTCTGGTTTTGGTTCTGGTTCAGTCCTAGTTTTGTTCTAAAACAGATTTAATTTTATTATATAAAGTTTTATAAATACCAATCATGCCGAAAAAACTTTATTTTCAAAAATATCCTCCTTTTAGTAAATGAATGAAGTTTCCGGAAATGCTAATGAAAAAATATTTCATTTTTAAATACTTCATATTTATGAATGGTTAGAAATCCTTTACACACTCCTCCTCCACATTGATTGACATGTCTTTTAGCAGCGCAACTTCTTTCAAATCCTTTTATAATATCAAATTCAAAAGAAATTTGAGATGAATACAGCACACACTCTGACAAACTCACAAGAAATACGAAAAAACATATCAATTTAATTTTATAAACCAACATAAAGGATCTTCTTTTTTATGAAATCCTTTTTCTAAGAATTTAAAAGAACAATGTACATCAATTCTTGAACCCATTTTAAATTGTTAAACTGAGTTTGAAGTGCTGGAAAAAGGAGGTTTGTTGTTTTTAAAGAAACTTCTTTAAAAAACGAAATTAATCGCGTTTTTTAAATGAAATGAACATTTTTGTGTAGTTCATTGAACAGCTTATTTTTTCACTTGAAATCATGCCTTTTAAATAAGGAAGTCTAATTTTATTTCGTATGTTTCTGGCTCTTTTGGAAAATAATTAGAAAAACAAACTACTATTTGATTATTTTTTTTGTGTTGATGTTGGATTACTTCTAATGGTGCCAGGCCGCCTATATAGATGACATTTTTAAATAGAATTTTAAATTTTTGCTAAACAATACATAAGGAGTTGTATCGTACTTTACAGAAGTAACTAAGTTTTTTGTTAAAGTATAAGGCGAAGAACTGGAAACATTCGCAACCACCTTCAAAAACTGGAATTTTAAAACAGTGAGAGAAAAATAATGAATTGAAGAGATCATTAACAGAACTAAAACAAAACTTTGCAGACCTAGAACAGAACTATAACAGAAATAGTTCTGTTCTAGTTCTAGAACAGAACTAGAACTGTTCTAGTTCTAGAACAGAACAAGAACTGTTCTAGTTCTAGAACAGAACAAGAACTGTTCTAGTTCTAGAAGAGAACTAGAACAGAACTAGAACAGAACTAGAACAGAACTAGAACAGAACTAGAACAGAACTAGAACAGAACTAGAACAGAACTAGAACAGAACTAGAACAGAACTAGAACAGAACTAGAACAGAACTAGAACAGAACTAGAACAGAACTAGAACAGAACTAGAACAGAACTAGAACAGAACTAGAACAGAACTAAAACAGAACTAACAACTTATTTCTCTGAGTACCTCCACCTTCGCCTATTAGCCACCAGTCCAAACATTTTAAATTGCTTACAAACTGTATTTTCTAATGTTTTTTTCCTTCAGACATATTTCGCATACAGAAAACTCACGAATGGAATTTAAATTATGTCCAATTAAGGCTAAAAACTGAGAAGAGTTTTAAAACACTACATACACACTAATGTAACTCGAACGGGTATTTTTGTTCATAGATTTACAATAGCGCCAAGAAAATAGACAAAAGAAAAGCAACAACAAATACCCAAGAAATACAAGAAAGTGTAGTCAAGACTTCAAAAGTTTATTTTAAATTGATTTAGATCTCATTACTTACTTGTCTTGTTGCTGCTAAATTAAACTGGACGATCGTTTGTTTTCTTTGCTTTTTGTTAGATTTGAGGTAATTTGGTTTAGTTTCCACTTTTTGTTAAACTTTATGATGATGACGTCTCAAAATGATGGATTATAAGTTGACAAAATGACAAAGAAAGAGAAAAAACTTTAAGGCTGTCGATCTGTCTATGGGAGAAACTAGTTTGCAACGATTTGTTTGGAGGCGCCTGCCTTAAGTTATCGTTTTTTTTTTTGTGGATCTCCATGGTTTGTGGTGGGAAGTAAACTCAGATATGTCACGTGTGTTTAAGATTTCATAGCAAAATTATATTCCTAGGGGGGAGATTGAAGAAAAATTATACAATTTTGTTTATGAGAAAAAAACTATTTCCAATTGTTGTGGTGATCTTGCTAACTTAATTGGGGAGTTTAAACGCTTCTCAGTTAATTGGTTTAAAAAAATTCTATTAATTTTTCAAAGTGGGCGTAGTTTTTAGTTTTAAAAAAGTTTTAATACTTTAATCTAATTTACTAAATCCTCAGTTTAAATTAATTTTAAAACAACATTTCATTTAAGTTTAATAAAGATTTATTCATATTTTAGATTAAGTAATCATAATCTTTCATTCTCTTAATCTTTATAAACATGGATTAAGTCTTAAAAAGTTTCTTCTGATCGCAACGCAGTTGCTGCATCATCATCATCTACGTTTCAGTGCTAGTAGTTTAAAACCATCAACATTTAATCGTTTAAGTCACAAAAAAATATCTATTTATATATTAAAATATATTAAAATAAAATCGCCTTAATACCTGAAAAGTAGCTATGCTTAGACACTATATTTATCATTAAAAACATTACAACAACTACAAAAGTGTAGTTTTAAAACCGATAAAAATGCCTAAAATGTTGTAGAAAAAATTGAGCTCTAATAAATGGCATACGATCCGTGTGTGAGTGTGTGTGTAAAAGTGTCTTAAACAAAAATCGATTATTTTATGTAGAAATACCACAAATCATGTAAAACATCAACACTATCTATAACACCAGGGTGGTTAAGAAGTTGCCATATGATAAAGCGATGTTATGAAACAAAATTTTTAAAGTTTATACACAATCTAGACTCACAGTTAATCAGTATCAACGTCACGTGACTAGACTATAGATTAGACTATAGATTAGACTATAGATTAGACTATAGATTAGACTACAGATTAGACTATAGACTAGGTTATAGGCCATACTATAGATTAGACTATAGACTAGTCTATAGTCTAGTCTATAGCCTAGTTTATAGTCTAGTCTATAGTCTAGTCTATAGTCTAGTCTATAGTCTAGTCTATAGTCTAGTCTATAGTCTAGTCTATAGT
>NC_060950.1:63399845-63402182 GCF_022045245.1 Lucilia cuprina | reverse complement strand
CTTGACTATAGACTGATCTATAGTCTTGACTATAGACTTGTCTATAGTCTTGATTATAGACTGATCTATAGTCTTGACTATAGACTGATCTATAGTCTTGACTATAAAATGATCTGTAGTCTTGACTATAGACTGATCTATAGTTTTGACTATAGACTGATCTATAGTCTTGACTTTAGGCTGATCTATAGTCTTGACTATAGACTGATCTATATTCTTAACTATAGACTGATTTATAGTTTTGTCTATAGACTGATCTATAGTCTTGACTACATACTGATCTATAGTCTTGACTATAGACTGATCGATAGTCTTGACTATAAACTGATCTATAGTATTGACTATAGACTGATCTATAGTCTTGACTATATACTGTTCTATAGTCTTGACCATAGACTGATCTATAGTCTTGACTATAGACTGATCCATTGTCTTGACAATAAAATACTAAACAGTCTCGTCTGTAGACTGATCGATAGTACCTTTCCGAAATTTTTGCATTTTCTTACAAACACACCGGCTTTTTTAGTGTTTGTTTTTGTTTATATTATCCAAATATCTTCAAATTCACCTCTGATTTGTTTACATTTTAAAATAAACTCTTAAAATCCACATGAAATCCGCCACAAGATCTTCAAATTCTCTTTTCGCTCTCTTTGTAATCACAAAAAAAAAAAAAAAACAGGTACCAAAGCTAAAACACTAAAAAGGTGGGTATTACGAAATGATCATCTTCCAAAATATAAACAAAAAACAGATTATGATCATTTTACGATCCCTTTATGATCTTAAGTAATTTAAAGTATGTTAAAGGACTTAATTTACAGGATTTTATGGTTTTGGAAAAACCTCAAGACACTTAGCAACAACAATGACAATGTAACCTAAAAATGGCAAAAACCATAAGATCTTCCTAATCTACCAAACAAAAGTGAGAAAAGTAATTGTTATGAGTAAACAAAGTGAAAAGGTAACAAGTAGCGCCACTAAGTCTACTTTCCAGCCCAGACAGATAAAGGTTAATGTCATTATCTAGTTTATAACTAAACAAGAAAAAAATCCTTAAAATTTCTGAATCATTTTCTAAAGACATATTCTTTCTGGGAACTACCACAACAACAACAAATGTCTCAAGTTGCTTGGGTATGTCGTAAAACATTCCATTACACAATTTAAGTTAAACAATTTTATCTTCAGATGGCACGCAAACCTCTCTCACAGACAAATGCCTTTTGAAGAAAGAATACAACAACATAAAAACCTCCTTGTATTAAATGAATTCTACGAATCAGCGCCCGCACACGCTTACTTACAAAAGGAAAAGAGACTAAATAAAAACACCTAAGAGTTTTCGTTTTTGAAGTTTGAATCCTGTCATGCTTCGATCACTGTTTTAGTTTAGTTATTTTTAGAATTACTGCTCCTTTAGCAGCAGCAGCAACGTTTTAACGATTACTAACATCATCGCAGTCATTATATAGCCAACAATTTCAAAGTGATTTTTATGTGTAAGTATCATATCACTTGAGCTGTGCTGCTGGATTAAAAACATGTGTTTTTAACGGCTTGTTTTTTGTTTAAGAGAGTTTTAAGTCCACACCTCTACAATTTAAGTGGACATGCGTTAAAATAATATTTAGTGACACGATCAACATTGGCAGTGATGCCAGAGGACTTAAATTTACATAGTCTATAGTCTAGTCTATAAACTAGTCTATAGACTAGTCTATAGTCTAGTCTATAGTCTAGTCTATAGTCTAGTCTATAGTCTAGTCTATAGTCTAGTCTATAGTCTAGTCTATAGTCTAGTCAATAGTCTAGTCTATAGTCTAGTCTATAGTCTAGTCTATAGTCTAGTCTATAGTCTAGTCTATAGTCTAGTCTATAGTCTAGTCTATAGTCTAGTCTATAGTCTAGTCTACAGTCTAGTCTTTAGTCTAGTCTATAGTCCAGTCTATAGTCTAGTCTATAGTCCAGTCTATAGTCTAGTATATAGTCTAGTCAATAGTCTAGTCAATAGTCTAGTCAATAGTCTAGTCAATAGTCTAGTCTACAGTCTAGTCTATAATCTATTCTTTAGTCTAGTCTATAGTCCAGACTATAGTCTAGTCTATAGTCTAGTCTATAGTCAACTATATAGTCTGTAGACTAGACTGTAGACTTGAGTATAGACTAGAATATAGACTTGACTATAGACTATACTATAGACTAGAATATAGACTTGACTATACTATAGACTAGATTATTGACTAGACTATAGACTAGACTATAGACTAGACTATAGACTAGACTATAGACTAGACTATAGACTAGACTATAGACTAGACTATAGACTAG
>NC_060950.1:63369564-63399745 GCF_022045245.1 Lucilia cuprina | reverse complement strand
CTCAAGTCTACAGTCTAGTCTACAGACTATATAGTTGACTATAGACTAGACTATAGACTAGACTATAGTCTGGACTATAGACTAGACTAAAGAATAGATTATAGACTACACTATAGACTACACTATAGACTAGACTGTAGACTAGACTATTGACTAGACTATTGACTAGACTAGACTATAGTCAAGACTGTAGATCAGCCTATAGTCAACACTATATCAGTCCGTGGTCAACACCAGAATTCAGCCTATAGTCAATACTATAGATCAGTCAAGACTACAGATCAGTCCATATTCAAGACTATGGATCAGTCTATATTCAAGACTATAGATCAGTTTATATTCAAGGCTATAGATCAGTCTAAAGTTAAGAATATATATCAGTCTATAGTCAAGACTATATATCAGTCTATAATGAAGACTATAGATCAGTCCATTGTTAAGACTGCAGATCAGTCTATACTCAAGACTATAATCAAGATTACAGATCAGTTTAAAGTCATCATTTTTAACTTAAAATCCACAAAAAACTCTTTACATCCAAACACTCTTTTAATATAACGATCAGACTGCACTTATTAGCTGATGCACTAGGAGATCTAATAAAGAAACTCACCACACACATTCTCTTACTTTTACGAATAAAATGCACTCTCACTTCTAACTCACACACCTCCATAACAACAATAACGAAGAAAACTTGCAGTTTCGATTAGTTTAACGAGGAGGCGCATAACGAACGGTTGTGGATACGGAAAATAACGAGCGAAACGAATTAAAAAAGAAAAAAAGTTTTCTGTTAAAATTAAAAAAAAAAAAAAAATTAAGGGAAAAACGGAAGTGCAATAAAAATATTTTAAAGAAAATAATTTTTATATAAAAAATAATTTTATAAAAAGGAAAAATTGAAAAAAATTTATATATTCAAAAAAATAAATAAAAAAGAGAAAGTATAAAAATAGGTAGAAAAGAGGATGTGCCAAAAATAGTGTTTGTTTTAAAAAAATAAGCAAAATAAAAAAAAATATTTTTGCTTTTAGTGCCAAAAAAAAATTTTGTTTTTAGAACGCAATGTTTTAACGTATAAACGCGCCTATAAAAACGCGCCCTTTAAAAATTTTATTTGAAACGGTTTTATTCTATTTTTTTTGATTTGTAATTGGAATTGCAGTTTTTTAAAAAGTATTTTTAAACCAAAACGACGACAATTTTGCCAAGAAATAAAACACATAAAAAACAACGACTAATGTCTGGTGCTAAATAAAATTTTTATGCAAATGCACGTGTTTTAAAGCAAAAGCCTTTTAAAATCAAATAATTTGCTCCGTTTTTAGAAATTAAAAAAAAAAACAAAATCTAAACGAAAAAAAGGAAAGGAAAGAAAAAAAATTGTCATGTGCAAATATTGCAGCAAATATACGAAACAAAAAATATATTAAAACAAGTGCAGTGCCAAGCAATTAAAAGTTAAACGTACGAGAAAAATATGCTCTAAGGCACCGGAAATCGTTATAAGTTTAAAAATTTGAAAAAGAAATATTTAAAAAAAATCATTTTCTAAGAATCTTCATCACATAAACATAAATGTAAGCATATGTATATACAAAAATACATTCTGCATTAAATCATAAAATCAAAAAGGAAGTTTTGATTAAAATTTTAATTTCTTTTAATATAAAAAAAAATAATTTGGTGTTTCTTTTTTATCTTTAAAAAATAAAAGAATAGAAAAATAACAAAAACATACGAATTTTTATTAAATAAAAACTTAAAAAGAAAGAGAATTAATTAGAAATATAAGAAAAAGTTTAATTTGAAAGTGATATGAGTTATATCTTGAAAGTAAAGAAAAGTTTCTAAAACAAAACAAACGGAATTAAAGTGATTAGTTTCTTAAAAGAACTGTTGATCACAACAAATAAACAAACAAAATTAAAACAGAACTAGTACAAAACTAGAACAGAACTAGAACAGAACTAGAACAGAACTAGAACAGAACTAGAACAGAACTAGAACAGAACTAGAACAGAACTAGAACAGAACTAGAACAGAACTAGAACAGAACTAGAACAGAACTAGAACAGAACTAGAATAGACCTAGAACAGAACTAGAACAGAACTAGCACAAAACTAGAACAGAACTAGAACAGAACTAGAACAGAACTAGAACAGAACTAGAACAAAACTAGAACAACTAGAACAGAACTAAAACAGAACTAGAACAGAACTAGAATAGAACTAGAGCTGAACTGGAGCTGAACTAGAACAGAACTAGACCAGAACTAGAACAGAACTAGAGCAGAACTAGAACAGAACTAGGACAGAACTAGGACAGAACTAGAACAGAACTAGAACAGAACTAGAACAGAACTAGAACAGAACTAGAACAGAACTAGAACAGAACAAGGACAGAACTAGAACAGAACTAGAACAGAACTAGAACAGAACTAGAACAGAACTAGAACAGAACTAGAACAGAACTAGAACAGAACTAGAACAGAACTAGAACAGAACTAGAACAGAACTAGAACAGAACTAGAACAGAACTAGAACAGAACTAGAACAGAACTAGAACAAAACTAGAACAAAACTAGAACAGAACCAGAACAGAACTAGAACAGAAATAGAACTGAAATAGCACAGAAATAGAACAGAACTAGAACAGAACTAGAACAGAACTAGAACAGAACTAGAACAGAACTAGAACAGAACTAGAACAGAACTAGAACAGAACTAGAACAGAACTAGAACAGAACTAGAACAGAACTAGAACAGAACTAGAACAGAACTAGAACAGAACTAGAACAGAACTAGAACAGAACTAGAACAGAACTAGAACAGAACTAGAACAGAACTAGAACAGAACTAGAACAAAACTAGAACAAAACTAGAACAGAACCAGAACAGAAATAGAACAGAAGTAGAACAGAACTAGAACAGAACTACAACAGATCTATAATAGAAGTTCTATTATAGATCTGTTGTAGTTCTGTTATATTATTATAGAACTATAATAAAACTATAACTGAACTAGAAATGAACCACAACTGAATTTCTACGTTAGCTAAGGCCAATTTTCATTTTACATTCTCTACTGTCTGTTGATGTAATGCCCCTTGAAAATACTTTCACTTTTATTTTGTTTTATGAAACCAAATACCTGTAACATAAGTATTTCAAAATGATCTTTATTGTCTATTTTATCATGAAATTCTTAAAAAAGACAAACCGTATTTATAACGAAAACTAATCTGTTCCAAACATTAATTTATAATTTTTATGTTACATTTATTAGTTTCTATATAGAGTGTTGGGTCTATGAAAATGTCATTAAAAAGTATTATTTTCCAACGTTTTACAAATTATGAAGACAAAGTTTAAATACAATAAAAACCACAAGCGACGATGACAAAAAGTAAGAAAATGATTAACTAAATGATCGGGTGTTAAACAGAAGAGCTAGAAATTCGTTCACGAAAGACTGATATATATTGCAAACGCGACGTCTATATTGACAAGAAAATCATTCAGAGGAAATTGTCTCTTATTTTACGAATCACTTTCTGGGGATCGCTGTGGTCAGCGATCAGAATTATATTTTTTAGTTAAAAAAAAAAACACCCATTACCACTCGCTGAAGCATGCAAGTGAAACAAATTAAGAAGAATAGGAAAAACTCTGTTAATTTTCATAGCATTTTTTATAGCATTTTGTTACAACAACTATATATTATCATCTTAATGTATGATTGCTATTGTTGATGTTTTTTGTACTTTCTTGTTGTAGTTTTAGCTATTGTTATTTCTTAAACAATGAGAAAACAAAACATCACATTAAAGTTGCCAACAAATAATAAGTGTAAATAAAGAAACAAAACGAAGGAAGGTTGGCAATTCTTTTTTTTTTTCTTTTTTTTGTAACTTTGTTCATGTAACAATAACAAACTATTACTTACAAATGTTGTTGTTTATTTTTATTACGTTCTTCTTCTTAATGTTCTTGCCAAACAATAGGGCGGTTACTTATAAGACCTAAGCCGTTCCATTCTTTTTCCCTTGGTGTCTATCTATCCGTCCGTCCATGTGTTTGCCATTCAGTTTGTCGTTAAAAATAATGAAGGTTCATAAATATGGACACGCGCTAATAACAACATATGTTTGCTGGCTGTTTTGTATTAAGTTTTGGAATAAGTACTTATTCATGCCTTTTTAAGTATGAACAGCAAAGGAATAAAATATGAGTTTAAGAGATTCCTTTAATGTCTTTATTAGTAATTTTGGAAAATGTTTGCAGGGCGTTTAAAAAGAAATTAAAGATAAAATTATTAAGGATAATCACAGACATATAACATTTATTTTCCAAGCACTTAAACAGCAATCTCTACATGAGATCTTCTTACATTTTGATTCAGTTTTAGTTCAGGTCTAGTTCAATTCTAGTTTAGTTCTAGTTCAGTTCTAGTTCAATTCTAGTTTAGTTCTAGTTCAGTTCTAGTTCAGTTCTAGTTCAGTTCTAGTTCAGTTCTAGTTCAGTTCTAGTTCAGTTCTAGTTCAGTTCTAGTTCAGTTCTAGTTCAGTTCTAGTTCAGTTCTAGTTCAGTTCTAGTTCAGTTCTAGTTCAGTTCTAGTTTAGATATTAAGAATCTTCAGACGTATGTAAGATATTTATTTTAAAGTTTTAGAAAAATTTCCAAAATACTCTCTTTTAAACATTTTCTTAATTAATTGATTTATAACCCTTATAATAGTGAAATCCATCAATATTATTAGGTCAAATTGTCTGTAATAAATTCTCAGTTAAATTCTTACTTTTTTATCGATGTTTCTTCCTTGTCAACAATTTATCAAATATTTTTATTGTATTAAATTTCGTTTAATTTCTTTCAACTTAATTAAAACGCATAAAATAAATGTTTTTTCTTTTATACGAACATGACAACTTTACACATGTAATAAACAATACAATCAACTTGTTAATTGGCGTTTGACACCAGATGTAAAGATAAATATCTAGTTGTGGTTATGCCACTGACTCCTAATTCTGTAGTCAGCAGTATTATCTAAAAATCTTGGTGATAGGAAGAAAGAAAAATTGTCTAGTAGAGAAGAAAAGATCTTAAATGAATGATATCTAAGAAGGAGTAGCTGGAAAAACTATTTTCTCAAGATGACAATGTTTTTTAAATGTTTAAAATTATTGCTGTTATTTATGTTTGTTGTTGGGTTATAAAATGAAAAATTAATTTCTTTTAAATTGTGGTAAATTAGTAGTTTCTTTAACTGTTGAAAGAAATGTGAATTTATGTCTTTAAACTTGGTTTGAAATTTTTGTAACTATTAAAAATAAATCAAATTCTTTACGATTATAGAAGTAATTTTAATGTTTTGTTAAGAAATTGCAACAAATTATTTCCCTCAGTGTGTTTCGCAACACTTAGGGAATATTTAAACGTTTTGCAACACTGCTAAAGAATGTCAAATTATCAACAAAGGTTGCCAAGTCAGCTGAAGAGTTGTATTTCAATTGGTAAAAAACTCCAAATATTTTGTTTATTTCTTAAAATTACAAAAGAAAATCTTTAATTTCTTTCTAATTTCAACATTTCATTATCATTTAATTTCTCTTTAAACTTAAAACTGTAACATTTTTAAAAAGCTTGTCCCGCCTTAATCTATTCAGTTTTTTTAAATAATTTGTGAGTTAAAATAAAAAAACTATGTTTTTGTTTACTTTGTCTTAATATTTGCATGTTACAACTAACAATTTGTAGTGAAATGCCATTCAAAATAGCTTTTCAATCTTATGAATGTCAAATTTGAAAGATAACATATACACCGCGCGCATAGAGAGTAGAGTGTGTATATTAGTTTAACACACATAACTGTCAATGTCAAAATGTAATGTTGTTAGCTGTCATCATAAAAATCAAACATTAAATTGCAATATTAAATGTTTATGTTAAGCTTTTGACAGGCATAGGATTTCAAAAAGAAAGGCGGTAGTTGGAAATGGGAGGAGAAATGTTTATAAAAATGCTAATTGTATAATAGAATGTCAAACAAAAAGGAATAGGAGATAAGTAACAGAATGACATTAGAAGTAAAATTTAAAAATGCAGAACTAGAACAGAACTTGAGCAGAACTAGAACAGAATTAGAACAGAACTAGAGCAGAACTAGAGCAGAACTAGAACATAACTAGAACAGAACTGGAACAGAACTAGAACAGAACTAGAACAGAACTAGAACAGAACTAGAACAGAACTAGAACAGAACTAGAGCAAAACTAGAACAGAACTAGAACAGAACTAGAACAGAACTAGAACAGAACTAGAACAGAACTAGAACAGAACTAGAACAGAACTAGAACAGAACTAGAACAGAACTAGAACAGAACTAGAACAGAACTAGAACAGAACTAGAACAGAACTAGAACAGAACTAGAACAGAACTAGAACAGAACTAGAACAGAACTAGAACAGAACTAGAACTGAACTAGAACTAAACTAGATCTGAACTAGCACTAAAATAGAACTGAACTAGAACTGAACTAGAACAGAACTAGAACTGAACTAGAACTGAACTAGAACTGAACTAGAACTGAACTAGAACTGAACTAGAACTGAACTAGAACTGAACTAGAACTGAACTAGAACTGAACTAGAACTGAACTAGAACTGAACTAGAACTGAACTAGAACTGAACTAGAACTGAACTAGAACTGAACTAGAACTAAACTAGAACTGATGTAGAACTGAACTACATCAAAATACTTCTGTTGACTAAAATTGAACTAGTTAAAAAGAATTTAAAATTATAATTTCTTTTAAAAATGACTTTTAATTTCTAAAATTTTTATCAATATTTTCTATTATAAAAACCAAAAGCAAACTGTTTCTGACACCATTTATAAACTGTCTTAAATATGATAATTTTTGGTGGCTCCTATGGTTTAAAAAAAAAGTTAAACTAATAATAATTTTATCTTCTATTATAATATAGACAAATGTAGAGCTTTTAAAAATTTATAAATTCTTAAGAAAAAAATGTTTAACTTTAATTAATAATTTATAAAGTGTTAATCATTTAACATGGTTTGTTTTTCTTTTTATAGAAAAAGGTTTCAAAATTTTTCTATTAAATTAAGTTTGATAATTATTTTATCAAGATCATTAAAAAGGTTTTAATGTTTTAAAAAAACATTTAACACTTTTCAAAAGCAAAACAAAAGTTTTTAATTGTGTTGGAGTTTTTTTATTTATTATTATTTAATGGTTTAGTTTTAAAGAAATTCCGGGTTTGGCCAAAAAAGTTTTAATTTGTAGATTTCAATTTTTAAAAAATATTTATATTAAGGCTTTATTTTGCTTTATTGTAGAGCAGTTTATAATACGGTTTTTTACTTTTAATGATAATATTATGAAAGTTTAACTCTTGGTTTAATACTATTTAAATTTTAGTACAAATCGGTTCATTTATGTTAAAGTTTGAACGTTTTGAAAATAGTGTTTTAATGTAATTTTTTTTAATTGTTATTTCGGCTCTCTAGCTCTTTTTGTAATTGTAGTTATTTGTCCAAAAGACCATAATATGAAAGGTTAACTATCCCTTAAGCTGTATAACAAGTTCTAATAAAATCGGTTAATAATTCTTAAAGTTTTAAGGTTTTGAATATTTAACTTTTTCAAAAAATTTTGTTGGCATTTTTTTTTGTAAAATTTGTCTATTTCGAAGTTTAATTTGAACTCATGGACTAAAATTAAGTAATTTAAAAGTTCTATTCCTATACTTTATATACACCAAGATACCAACTGATCGGTCCAATTGTTGGTATCTTGGTGTATATAAAGTATAGGAATAGAACTTTTAAATAAACTCAAACAGAACTAGAACAGAACTAGAACACAACTAGAACAGAACTAGAACAGAACTAGAACAGAACTAGAACAGAACTAGAACAGGACTAGAACAGAATTAGAACTGAACTAGAACAGAACTAGAACAGAACTAGAACAGAACTATAACAGAACTATAACAGAACTAAAACAAAACTAGAACAGAACTAGAACAGAACTAGAACAGAACTAGAACAGAACTAGAACAGAACTAGAACAGAACTAGAACAGAACTAGAACAGAACTAGAACAGAACTAGAACAGAACTAGAACAGAACTAGAACAGAACTAGAACAGAACTAGAACAGAACTAGAACAGAACTAGAACAGAACTAGAACAGAACTAGAACAGAACTAGAACAGAACTAGAACAGAACTAGAACAGAACTAGCACCAACTTTTTCAATTTCATTGTCTGCTAGTAATTATTTTGAAAGCTAAACTCTGATATCAGTTTTGTGTGAAGAAAAAATCTTAAAAATCTTTTGTTTTTAACTTCTGTCTCATCGACTTCTGAAAACCAGCGATCTATGTAAACTTTTGCTTTTGTTGTTGTTCAAAATTGTGTACACCAGACACAAGATATTGACAGCCACTTCACTTAGTTGTACTCAGACTTAATTGTATCCAGCCCTGTTACATTAAACAGTGAGAAAAACAGACATACAAACAAACGGACGGATGGATGTACCGAGAAGAAAAAGACAGCCAGGTAGTTATCAAATGATCGCTAGATTCGATCGATTTTCAAGTGTATTTTCACTGTTTTTTTCTTGAGATTTAACAAGTCAATGAGTAATTGCTGACTCGCTTAAGGTTTTTATTTGTTTATAATCTTGTAATGCTTATCAATTGGATTTTTAAAGAATAATTTTATTGCCAGACAATGAACATTATGAAGATCAACATTTACACCTTAATGTTTTCTATTTTCGATTGTGATAATTTTTAATGATCACAATGACGACGATCAATAGGTCTGCTTAAAAAAAAAACTCTCAAAAGAGTTTGTTTTTCTTGTTTTCTGTTTATTTTGGGTTTATTTTTGTATTCTTTATTATTGATTTTATTTTCTTATATTTGTTTATAATTCTTTATTATTTGTTTTAGTTGTAGTACTTCTTTGTCATTTTCGTTTTCATTGATGATCGAGCTGACTCTCTCTCTCTCTGTTGGCTTTTTTATCTGATTTTTTTCAATTTGTTGTTGTTTTTATTGATTTTATTGGTTTTTCTTTTTAATAATTTTATCTTTAAAAGTTATACCATAAAAATGATAATAAAAAATTTTATCGAGTATTTGCGATCAATATTTGTAAAGAACTTCCGCTGAGAGGTAACGATTTTAAAGATTTTCAAAATTGTCAAAATTTTAATTCAAATGTTGCAATAACATTTGCTGCAGGAATACCGATCGCAGTTGACCATAACTATGACCATAATAGACCTAGAACAAAACTAAAACAGAACTAGAATTGAACTAGAACAGAACTAGAATAGAACTAGAACGGAACTAGAGCAGAACTAGAACAGAGCTAGAACAGAACTAGAACTCATTGATTGCAATGAGATTTGCTTTAGGAAGCAGGATCTGGACCGGATCTAAGAGGATAGAGGAGTATTTTGAAGGGAATAACGTAGACTATGGACTGGATTTTAGACTATTTACTAAACTATTGGCTAGAGTATATACTAGGCTAGAGATTATAATATAGACACAACTACGCAATAAATTAGACTTTGCACTAAACTTTAAGCTAGACTGTAGGCTTGACTAGTGGATAGACTATGGGCCAGACAATAGATTAGACTATTAACTAGACTATAGACTAAACTGTAAACTAGGCTATGGACTGCACTTAAGACTACACTATAGAATAGACTAAAGAGCAGACTATAGACTAGACTATAGATTATACTAAATTATAGAATAGACTATAGACTGTACTAAACTATAGAATAGACTATAGACTAGACTATAGACTAGACTATAGACTAGACTATAGACTAGACTATAGACTAGACTATAGACTATAGACTAGACTATAGACTAGACTATAGACTAGACGATAGACTAGACTATAGACTAGACTATAGACTAGACTATAGACTAGACTATAGACTAGACTAGACTATAGACTAGACTATAGACTAGACTATAGACTAGACTATAGACTAGACTATAGACTAGACTATAGACTAGACTATAGACTAGACTATAGACTAGACTATAGACTAGACTATAGACTAGACTATAGACTAGACTATAGACTAGACTATCGATATGACTATATTATAGACTAGACTATAGGCAAGATCATAGACTAGACTATAGACTAACAAACTCTAGAGCGAAAGTGAAAACTTTTAATAGTTTATTTCTTTAATATGTTTATTTTTTCTTAAGAATTTAATAAAACTCTTATAAGTGCCAATACTGACGAGACATACAACAATTAAGGAAGTTATTTATGAAAGAAATTATACGCGGTTTCGTTTTATATTTTTCAAAAAAAATTTACATGTCTTTTCATGTCTAAACCATCTCGTGGTACAATAAATTACAAACTATAATTTTCATTTACAAAAGCAACAGACATTAATTTTGAAATTAAAACATCAAAGATTTTTTTCCTACAGAAATTGACCAAAAGATAGAAAAAAAACTTCCTTTACAACATAAAATTAAATTTTCTAAAATGCATTCAAATTGAGATGAATTAATAACATAAAGAGTGAAAAAAAAAACAACAAGAAAATTATGCTGCAGATGAAGTTGTTCGTTTAATTTGCATTTTGTTAGATTTTCAAATAAACAAAAGATCAACATAACAAATAAAACAACATCAATAAATAAATAGTTACAAGAAAATTTTGTTTTATTCTTATGTAGATTTCATAATACAACAATATTTACAACAAAAGGGAAACTTTTTTTTCGATACGTACAATTATGGGGCACAACAAATTGATTTTGTTTTGGTCTGCCTCATAGACAATTAGAAGAAAACAAAACGAAACTCCTAAGACTAGACTAGATTTGTTTAAATAAAAATTTCTATTGTTTGTTAAACAATTCATTCATTGAGGAATTTTCAAAACCCCACAAAATGCACTTTTTTAGACAATATCTTAACATAGATTTGAAATTTATTGAGAGTGTTTAATTTTTATTAGTCACGATTTGGTTAAATTAAGAAAAATATCTGAATTCAAAGAAAATTAAAAATTTAGTTTTTTTTTGTATTTGAGTCAGCGGAAAAAAGACAAATTAGCTGTCTGTCTGCTTAATGGACAACAAAAAATTATGTAAATTTTTTAACTAAAAGTATTTACATTTGGACACAACATATGTCCAAATGTTTCTAAAGCAGCTGCCCGCAAATGTTTTGTTTTGAAGAAGTTTTTTTTCTTCAAATACGGTGGCTCCAAAGATTTGAGATTTGGAATAGAACAGAATACCAAGCGATCAACTAGAACAGAACTTCAACAGAACTAGAACACAACTAAAACACAACTTGAGCTGCTAGAAAAGAACTAGAACAGAAATAGGATGTAACTAGAACAAAACTAGAACACAACTAGAATGCAACTAGAACACAACTTGAGCTGCTAGAAAAGTACTAGAACAGAAATAGGTCAATACTAGAACAAAACAGAAATATAACTAGAATACAACCTGAACACAACTAGAACACAACCAGAACACAACTAAATAGAACGGAACTAGAATACAAATAGAACACAACTAGAAAAGAACTCGAACACAACTAGAGCACAACAAGAACACAAGTAGAACAACACTGGAATACAACAAGAATAGAACTAGAAAAGAACGATAATAGAACTAGAACAGAACTAGAACAGAACTAGAACTAGAACTGAACTAGAACAGAACTAGAACAGAACTAGAACAGAACTAGAACAGAACTAGAACAGAACAGAACTAGAACAGAACTAGAACAGAACTAGAACAGAACTAGAACAGAACTAGAACAGAACTAGAACAGAACTAGAACAGAACTAGAATACAACTGGAACACAACTAGAACAGAACTAGAACACAACTAGAATACAACTGGAACACAACTAGTACACAACTAGAATACAACTTGAACGCTTTCACTAGTTTTTCTTATATCCATTGAATCCTCTTAAGAAGTACCAACCTATTGTATGTTTTCAAACATATAGAAACATTCTGCAAACTTGTACTTAAAGCAGGTGTTTTTGTTGAAGTTGTTCTTTTCAAAATATTTTGTTGTATAAATTAAGAATTTATCTGTTCAACTGGTTGTTGTGCGAACACCACCAAAAATTTGTTATACATTTTTTTTTGTCTGGCAATTAGCTAATATTTATATATTTGCAAAACTTTTTTTAAAAAATCCTTTTGTATGATTTCATTTCGGGTTTAATTATAAATTTTAAAAACTTCATTACAGTTCCTGATCACTTAATCATTTTGCTGTGATGGTTTTTAGTCAGTAGCATTTGCTGTGTTGATCGTATGTTTGTACGTTCAGTTGGTCTGTCAGCCAGCCAAGGAGAAGTCATTAATTTATGAACAAAAATAAAAAGTTGGGGTGTTGAATAAATGATGATCATGATCATGATATGTGGTCAGCAAATTTAGAAAAAATTTAAAAGTTTTCGTAGATTAGATGATGTCATTGGCATTTAAAACACAAAATCCTATTTGCTTTAGATTTTTAATAATTTCTCTTGGTTTTTAAGTTTGAATTGGATTTGTAATTTAGAACTAGAATAAAAGAACTAGAACAGAACTAGAACAGAACTAGAACAGAACTAGAACAGAACTAGAACAGAACTAGAACAGAACCAGAACAGAACTAGAACAGAACTAGAACAGAACTAGAACAGAACTGGAACAGAACTAGAACAGAACTAGAACAGAACTAGAAAAGAACTAGAACAGAACTAGAACAGAACTAGAACAGAACTAGAACAGAACTAGAACAGAACTAGAACAGAACTAGAACAGAACTAGAACAGAACTAGAACAGAACTAGAACAGAACTAGAACAGAACTAGAACTGAACTAGAACAGAACTAGAACAGAACTAGAACAGAACTAAACAGAACTAGAACAGAACTAGAACAGAACTAGAACAGAACTAGAACAGAACTAGAACAGAACTAGAACAGAACTAGAACAGAACTAGAACAGAACTAGAACAGAACTAGAACAGAACTAGAACAGAACTAGAACAGAACTAGAACAGAACTAGAACAGAACTAGAACAGAACTAGAACAGAACTAGAACAGAACTAGAACAGAACTAGAACAGAACTAGAACAGAACTAGAACAGAACTAGAACAGAACTAGAACAGAACTAGAACAGAACTAGAACAGAACTAGAACAGAACTAGAACAGAACTAGAACAGAACTAGAACAGAACTAGAACAGAACTAGAACAGAACTAGAACAGAACTAGAACAGAACTAGAACAGAACTAGAACAGAACTAGAACAGAACTAGAACAGAACTAGAACAGAACTAGAACAGAACTAGAACAGAACTAGAACAGAACTAGAACAGAACTAGAACAGAACTAGAACAGAACTAGAACAGAACTAGAACAGAACTAGAACAGAACTAGAACAGAACTAGAACAGAACTAGAACAGAACTAGAACAGAACTAGAACTAGAAGAACAGAACTAGAACAGAACTAGAACAGAACTAGAACAGAACTAGAACAGAACTAGAACAGAACTAGAACAGAACTAGAACAGAACTAGAACAGAACTAGAACAGAACTAGAACAGAACTAGAACAGAACTAGAACAGAACTAGAACAGAACTAGAACAGAACTAGAACAGAACTAGAACAGAACTAGAACAGAACTAGAACAGAACTAGAACAGAACTAGAACAGAACTAGAACAGAACTAGAACAGAACTAGAACAGAACTAGAACAGAACTAGAACAGAACTAGAACAGAACTAGAACAGAACTAGAACAGAACTAGAACAGAACTAGAACAGAACTAGAACAGAACTATAACTGAACTAGAACAGAACAGAACTAGAACAGAACTAGAACAGAACTAGAAAAAAACTAGTAGAACAGAACTAGAACAGAACTAGAACAGAACTAGAACAGAACTAGAACAGAACTAGAACAGAACTAGAACAGAACTAGAACAGAACTAGAACAGAACTAGAACAGAACTAGAACAGAACTAGAACAGAACTAGAACAGAACTAGAACAGAACTAGAACAGAACTAGAACAGAACTAGAACAGAACTAGAACAGAACTAGAACAGAACTAGAACAGAACTAGAACAGAACTAGAACAGAACTAGAACAGAACTAGAACAGAACTAGAACAGAACTAGAACAGAACTAGAACAGAACTAGAACAGAACTAGAACAGAACTAGAACAGAACTAGAACAGAACTAGAACAGAACTAGAACAGAACTAGAACAGAACTAGAACAGAACTAGAACAGAACTAGAAAAAGAACAGAACTAGAACAGAACTAGAACAGAACTAGAACAGAACTAGAACAGAACTAGAACAGAACTAGAACAGAACTAGAACAGAACTTGAACAGAACCAGAACAGAACTAGAACAGAACTAGAACAGAACTAGAAAAGAACAAGAACTAGAACAAAACTAAAACAGAACTAGAACAAAACTAGAACAGAACTAGAACAGAACTAGAACAGAAATAGAACAGAAAATAGAACAGAAATAGAACAGAACTAGAACAGAACTAGAACATAACTAGAACATAACTAGAACATAACTAGAACATAACTAGAACATAACTAGAACATAACTAGAACATAACTAGAACATAACTAGAACAGAACTAGAACAGAACTAGAACAGAACTAGAACAGAACTAGAACAGAACTAGAACAGAACTAGAACAGAACTAGAACAGAACTAGAACAGAACTAGAACAGAACTAGAACAGAACTAGAACAGAACTAGAACAGAACTAGAACAGAACTAGAACAGAACTAGAACAGAACTAGAACAGAACTAGAACAGAACTAGAACAGAACTAGAACAGAACTAGAACAGAACTAAACAGAACTAGAACAGAACTAGAACAGAACTAGAACAGAACTAGAACAGAACTAGAACAGAACTAGAACAGAACTAGAACAGAACTAGAACAGAACTAGAACAGAACTAGAACAGAACTAGAACAGAACTAGAACAGAACTAGGACAGAACTAGAACAGAACTAAAACAGAACTAGAATAGAACTAGAACAGAACTAGAACAGAACTAGAACAGAACTAGAACAGAACTAGAACAGAACTAGAACAGAACTAGAACAGAACTAGAACAGAACTAGAACAGAACTAGAACAGAACTAGGACAGAACTAGAACAGAACTAGAACAGAACTAGAACAGAACTAGGACAGAACTAGAACAGAACTAAAACAGAACTAGAATGGAACTAGAACAGAACTAAATTTCTTAAACCTAAACGATTTTCTTAAAGTTTTTCTTGATATCTGTCAATATTTCAAATTTCATTCCAATCAACGCTGTAATTTAGAAGTTACACAGTTTTTGATCTTATTAGAAGTAATATATATGTTCGACTAGGAAGTTCAACTTTAGTAATCGATCTTGTGATCTGTGCTTAAATTTTCTTAACTTTTGTAACAGATTTTGAAAGTTTATGTAATTATCTTTCAGTATTCCAAATTTTGTTGAAATCGTTTGGTAATTTTTCAAGTTAGACAGTTTTGAAAATTTACTGATTTTACTATTTTTTTTTTAAAATATTTTTATTTAGATGCAATAACTTTGATATCATAATTTATCTGAACAGTTAAGGCATTTTTAAACTTTTGTCTTTGGTTATATTTTGTTTTTGTAACTCATAAATCGTGATAATTATCAAAATCTATTGGCTGTTGCCTTAGAAAAAAACCTACAAAATTATTGTTGCAAGTTGTTTTGTGTGTCTTTGTTAAACTCCAGCTAAACGTTTGTTTTTTCAAGGAATTCTTTTCTAAAAAAACTTTAAAAATCGTGATCACTTTGTGATCGTTTGACACTTCTTATTAAATTATTATTTTTATTTAAACACATTAAAGTAGATAGTATTTATTTTAGGGGTTAAATAGACAAAATATAAATTGTTTAAAAAAAAACTTACAAATATTCTCTGATAAAGTCCAAACTTTAATAGTTGTTATTGGCAGTGTTTTTTTTTAATTAATAGCCATTTAATTCAATTTAATAATTGTCACCCAAAATGGGTTTCGTTTTAATTATTAAACAATTTTTTAGCAATAAATTTATTACCTTCAAGCCAAGTTTTTCCAATTGCCTCGATTCTGCTACCAGGTGTCTTTGTTTGCTTTAAAGTTTCTTAATAATTTGTGGTTAGCAAATTGTTATAAATAAAATTGATTTTTTTTAAATTTACTATAGATATTTTCCAACTATTTAAACCATCTGTTCCTAAGTCTAGTTTAAGTATAATCTAGATTAGAGTCTGTTTTATAGATTGTATATATAATCCAGCTCAAACAATAACCAGGACAATAATCTAGGATATAGCTCCATCTATTCTCTGGTCTACTCTATAGTCTAGCATATTCTTTAATCTATAGCAAAGTCTGAACTTTTAATAATCCAGTAATCTAGTCTATAAGTGAAACTAAAGTCAAGTTTACAATCTGGACTAAATATTATTCTTTAATCTACACTAAAGTCTAATCTGTAATCGAACTATAGCCTACAACCTGGACTAAAATGTAATGCATAATCTAGAATATTGTCTGTATATAGTCTACTCTATAACCTTGAATATGGTCTGAACTATAGCCTAGTCTATAGTGACTATAGCCTAGTCTATAGTGGACTATATACAAGTCTATAGTCTGGACTATAGTCTATTTTATGTTCTAATCTATAGTCTGGACTATAGCATAGTCCACAGTCTGGACTATAGCATAGTCCACAGTCTGGACTATAGCATAGTCTATAGTCTGTACTAAAGCATAGTCTTTAGTCTGCACGTTGTATGTTTTATAGTATATAGTCTAGTCTATAGTCTGGACTAGATCATAGTCTATAATCTGAACTATAGGCTATTCTATAGTCTGGACATTGTATGTTCTATAGTATAATCTATATGCTGAACTATAGCCTTGTCTATAGTTTGGACTTTATTCCAGTCTATAGTCTGGTCTGTAACCTGGACTATAGTACAGTCTACAATTTAGATTATAGTCTTGTCTATAGCTGGCAGTAAATATTGTCTAGATTATAGTCTAGTCTATTGTATAGTCTAATCTATTGTCTAGTCTATTTTCTAGTCTAGTTTATAGTTTGGAAATTGTCTGAACTACAGAATAGTCTATAGTTTAGAATATAGTCTATATAATTACATTAAACTAACCTAATCTGGACAATAGTCTGGTATAAAGTCTGGGTTATAGTCTATAGTCTATAGTCTATAGTTTAGTCTATAGTCTGGACTACAGTCTTGTCTATAGTTTAGCCTATAATTTGGACTTAAATATAGTCAATAGTCTAGACTACAGACTTGTCTATAGTCAAGCCTTTCGTCTGGACTATATCTAGTCTTTAGTCATCTATACTGTTTGGACCTTACTCTATTCTTAAGTCTACTTTCTGAACTATATCGTGGTATATTGGTTAGTCTATAGTCTGGTCAATAGTCTAGCCAATAATCTGGACAATAGCCTAGTCTATTATCTGGACAAAAATTTAGTTTTTATAATAGAATAGACTATAGTCTATAGTCTGGATTATACTTAGTGTAGTCTATAGTTTGGACTATAATCTAGTTTATAGACTGGACTATAGACACGTCTATAACCTGGACTTTTGTCAATTCTTTAGTCTGGGCTGTAGTCATGTCCATAGTCTAGTTTTGACTATAGTCTAGTGTATGGTCTACACTACACTATTGTCTAAAGTCTAGTTTATAGTATGGACTGTAGTCTAGTCTATAGTCTGGGCTAAAGTCTGGTCGTAAGTTTACGTTTTGAACGAAAACCTGGATAATAGTATTGTTGTAAGTCTGGACTATAGTCTTGTTTATAGTCAGGGCTATAATCAATTCTATAGTCTGGTCTATAGTTTTGTCTATAACCTGGTCTATGGTCTGATCTATAGTCTAGAGTATGGTGCAGTCTATAAATTAGTCTATTTTCTAAACTATATCTTTGTCTGGTCACTATAGTCTTTTCAATAGTTTAGTCTGGACTAAGTAAGGTCTATAGTCAGAACTACAACCAAGTGTAAAGTCTGGACTTTTGTCTGTTACTAAATTAATCTATTTTCTTGACTATTTCCTTGTCTAGACCGTGGTTTATAGTCTGGTGTATTGTCTAGATTTGTCTGTAAACTATATAGTCAAGTCTGTGGTTTGGTCTAGTATGAACTGTAACTTTGTCTATAGTCTGGAATATAATCTAGCCTGTTGTCTAAACTTTGGTCTAGTCTATATCCTGAACAATAATCAAGTTTATAGTCTTGGCTAATGTCTAGTCTATGGTTTGGTATTTAGTCTGAACTATAGTCTCGTCTGTAATATAATCTAGCCTAGAGTGTGTTCTATAGTCTGGTTTATAGTCTAGTCCACGGTCGGGGACTATAGTGTAGTCAATAATCTGGATTATAGTCTAGTCTATAGTCTTCACTACAATCTTTTCTATAGTGTATAGTCGGGAATATAGTGTAGTCTAAAGTAGGGACTTTAGTCTAGTCTATAGTCTGGTCTATAGTCTGTAAAGGTTAAATAAAAAAACCTATTATTTTTCCATCGCCGATGTTTCTTTATCGATTCTACATGATTTGTTACTTAATACTTGTAAATTTTATTTAAATTTTTCGTTATTTTTTTCCAAATTTAATTGGTTGTTCTTTTGTGTCCAAAAATGTGAAATCATAAACCACTTTTTTGTTTGCTATTGGCTTTTGTTGTGGTTTGATTGCAGTATTGTTGTACAATCAACATGTATGTATATATTGCTTTTTGCCGGTTAAGAAGTAGTATTTTTGGTTATCGCCTTTTCAAGATGCACGCACAAGTTTTTTTTATTTTTTTTTTTTTTTTTGATTTACCATAAGTGGAAGTATAACGTAACGCAACCGAGATGGAAGACTACGTTAAATGTCACCATCATCAGCTTAGCTAACGGCATAGACAATGCCACACAGTGGGGCAAATTTTTAAATAATTTTTAAACTTCTACCTTCGTAGTGCTCCTTGAACAAGATTCCTTCTATTAAAATTTACTTATATTTCAAATTTTTTCGAAATCCCCCACTGTTCAACGCCACAGCGAGTGACTCAAGTCACTTAAACATGTAAAAATAAATATTATTGTTAAAAGTGGCGCGAATTAATTTTTTTTTGGATTTTTTTTGTTAATTCTTTATTATTTGACACCATCAACATCATCAGCAGCACATCTCCTTAGAGGCATCAGCTGTGGCAGCACTAAACTGTTTAAATGTTAAACAGACAACTACAATGTTTAATGGAATAAAGGAAGAATAGGTGAGACAGGTTAGACGGGGGTGGGTTTCGTTGAATATTGAATTTTGTTATGGTGGCGTTTAAAATATGTTAATAATAAATATGGCAAAAACAAACATAACAACAACAGACAACGACAACAATTTTCACTTAAATGATCAGTTTATTACCAAAACAAGATATATAAATATGGAAGAAAAAAATTTTACAAAAATTCTCACAACTTGTGGGTGATTTTTGTCTTACAGGCCACTACCATAATGAAAAGATCTAGACAAGACATAAAATTATCAGCAATTCGGCGAATCAAAAAACAAATGAGGTCAGGGAACTTAAACATAATGACATTTTAATGCAAGTAAATATTTGGGGAAATGTATGCCAATTAATTTTAACACGGACTGTACTGCGCTGAAAAACAGATATTCAAATTAATAAACTATTTGGAGTTCTAGTTAAGTTCTAGTTCTACTTCAGTTCTAGTATAGTTCAGTTCTAGTTCAGTTCTAGTTCAGTTCTAGTTTAGTTCTAGTTCTGTTCTAATTCTATTCTAGTTCAGTTCTAGTTCAGTTCTAGTTCAGTTCTAGTTCAGTTCTAGTTCAGTTCTAGTTCAGTTCTAGTTCAGATCTTGTTCAGTTCTAGTTCAGTTCTAGTTCAGTTCTAGTTCAGTTCTAGTTCAGTTCTAGTTCAGTTCTAGTTCAGTTCTAGTTCAATTCTAGTTCAGTTCTAGTTCAGTTCTAGTTCAATTCTAGTTCAGTTCTAGTTCAGTTCTAGTTCAGTTCTAGTTCAGTTCTAGTTCAGTTCTAGTTCAGTTCTAGTTCAGTTCTAGTTCAGTTCTAGTTCAGTTCTAGTTCAGTTCTAGTTCAGTTCTAGTTCAGTTCTAGTTCAGTTCTAGTTCAGTTCTAGTTCAGTTCTAGTTTAGTTCTAGTTCAGTTCTAGTTCTATTCTAGTTCAGTTCTAGTTCAGTTCTAGTTCAGTTCTAGTTCAGTTCTAGTTCAGTTCTAGTTCAGTTCTAGTTCAGTTCTAGTTCAGTTCTAGTTCAGTTCTAGTTCAGTTCTAGTTCAGTTCTAGTTCAGTTTCTAGTTCAGTTCTAGTTCAGTTCTAGTTCAGTTCTAGTTCAGTTCTAGTTCAGTTCTAGTTCAGTTCTAGTTCAGTTCTAGTTCAGCTCTAGTTCAGTTCTAGTTCAGTTCTAGTTCAGTTCTAGTTCAGTTCTAGTTCAGTTCTAGTTCAGTTCTAGTTCAGTTCTAGTTCAGTTCTAGTTCAGTTCTAGTTCAGTTCTAGTTCAGTTCTAGTTCAGTTCTAGTTCAGTTCTAGTTCAGTTCTAGTTCAGTTCTAGTTCAGTTCTAGTTCAGTTCTAGTTAAGTTCTAGTTCAGTTCTAGTTCAAACATTTTGTGACTAAATCCTATTATACTTATTGTTGCTATCTCAACAAAAATTTCTTTACAAGGTGTGTCTGTTTGACCGTCTATCTGTCTGATGGCTAAAAGCAACATTAAGTAAAATGAAAAAAAAAACAACACTTTTTTCTGCAAACTTTACGTGCTTAAAATTAATGACAATAAAAGCAGACATTTATTTTTCTTTTTTCACAAATTACTTGGCAAATATTTTGTCAAATAGATTGACAATCTTTTTATTTGTCGCTTACAAACAAAATCTTAATGGAATTAAATGGAATTGATTCGTTTTAAATAAAAATTTTGCAACACACGTTATGTATGGCAGAGAGATGATGATTCATTACAAACACAAAAGAATATTGTCCTATAAATATCCTAGACAATTTGACGTAGTCTTTGTTGAAAATACTTTTTTTAAATATGTTAAGTTTTTGCTGATGGATGAATCAATGGACATGAAAGACACATTTGAAGATAGGAAAAATAAAAGACCTCCTCATTTAATTTGTGACAAATAAAAATAAATTTCTTTGCAAAATATGTACCTAATAAAATATAAAGAACTGAACTAGAACTGAAATTGAACTGGAACTGAAATAAATTTGAACTAGAACTGAACTAGAACTGAAATAGAACTGAAATAGAACTGAACTAGAACTGAAATAGAACAGAACTAGAACTGAAATAGAACAGAACTAGAACTGAACTGAACTAGAACTGAACTAGGACTGAACTAGAACTGAACTAGGACTGAACTAGAACTGAACTAGAACTAGAACTGAACTAGAACTAGAACTGAACTAGAAACTGAACTAGAACTGAACTAGAACTGAACTAGAACTGAACTAGAACTGAACTAGAACTGAACTAGAACTGAACTAGAACTGAACTAGAACTGAACTAGAACTGAACTAGAACTAGAACTGAACTAGAACTGAACTAGAACTGAACTAGAACTGAACTAGAACTGAACTAGAACTGAACTAGAACTGAACTAGAACTGAACTAGAACTGAACTAGAACTGAACTAGAACTGAACTAGAACTGAACTAGAACTGAACTAGAACTGAACTAGAACTGAACTAGAACTGAACTAGAACTGAACTAGAACTGAACTAGAACTGAACTAGAACTGAACTAGAACTGAACTAGAACTGAACTAGAACTGAACTAGAACTGAAACTAGAACTGAACTAGAACTGAACTAGAACTGAACTAGAACTGAACTAGAACTGAACTAGAACTGAACTAGAACTGAACTAGAACTGAACTAGAACTGAACTAGAACTGAACTAGAACTGAACTAGAACTGAACTAGAACTGAACTAGAACTGAACTAGAACTGAACTAGAACTGAACTAGAACTGAACTAGAACTGAACTAGAACTGAACTAGAACTGAACTAGAACTGAACTAGAACTGAACTAGAACTGAACTAGAACTAGAACTGAACTAGAACTGAACTAGAACTGAACTAGAACTGAACTAGAACTGAACTAGAACTGAACTAGAACTGAACTAGAACTGAACTAGAACTGAACTGGAAACGAACTAGAACTGAACTAGAATTGAATTAGAACTGAATTAGAACTGAATTAGAACTGAATTAGAACTGAATTAGAACTGAATTAGAACTGAATTAGAACTGAGCTAGAACTGAATTAGAACTGAACTAGAACTGAACTAGAACTGAACTAGAACTGAACTAGAACTGAACTAGAACTGAACTAGAACTGAACTAGAACTGAACTAGAACTGAACTAGAACTGAACTAGAACTGAACTAGAACTGAACTAGAACTGAACTAGAACTGAACTAGAACTGAACTAGAACTGAACTAGAACTGAACTAGAACTGAACTAGAACTGGACTAGAACTGAACTAGAACTGAACTAGAACTGAACTAGAACTGAACTAGAACTGAACTAGAACTGAACTAGAACTGAACTAGAACTGAACTAGAACTGAACTAGAACTGAACTAGAACTAGAACTGAACTAGAACTGAACTAGAACTGAACTAGAACCTAACTAGAAACGAACTAGAACTGAACTAGAATTGAACTAGAACTGAATTAGAACTGAACTAAAACTGAACTAGAACTGAACTAGAACTGAACTAGAACTGAACTAGAACTGAACTAGAACTGAACTAGAACTGAACTAGAACTGAACTAGAACTGAACTAGAACTGAACTAGAACTGAACTAGAACTGAACTAGAACTGAACTAGAACTGAACTAGAACTGAACTAGAACTGAACTAGAACTCAACTAGAACTTAACTAAAACTGAACTACAACTGATCTACAACTGAACTAAAACTGAACTACAACTGATCTACAACAGAACTAGAATTGAAACTATAAATGTGTTTATTTCTTATGAATCTGTAAAATAGCTTAACGAACATAAATCTGCATTTAAATTAAGACCTGTCACATGGATGTTAAGAAATTTTGTTTTTCTTTTTTTTTATTCGGATTATGTTGCAAGTTTAAGTGTTTGATTTAGAAAAAGAAAAACTCCCAAGAGTCTTGTAAACAAAACAAATCGATACAATCGAATAAACATTTCGAAAAAATGAAATGCATCATATATATTGGAATGTAAACGAAATTCAGTTCATTATGGGCACACGTACAACAAGTACTTGCAACTTAAATGCTTTCAAGACAAAGTAGAGTAAATATTTGAAAAACATTTGGAAATGTTTTTTTTGTTTTACGAAATTAAACTATAAATCTTATAAGTTTCTACTAGAGATTTGAAAAATCAGCACAATTGGAGGTCTTGGTTTAAAAGAAATCTTTTAATTTATTAAATATTGTTTTAAAGCAGTGATGGGCAATATAGAAGTACATGTAGTAAAGGTTTAAGTGTGAAGCTGAAAAAATTAGCTCATGTTGAGTTTTTGAACAAAAGTGGACTCAAAAAACCATTAATCTAAACACTTTTAAATAGTATTTCAAAATCTGCCCATAACTGCATTATGCGCAGAAGGAAACGTTAAATGTTTTCTTTAATTTTAAATTAAAAATTTCTCTCATTCTTTTTTTGAGTAAATCATAAAAATATCCATTATAGCAGATACAACTTAATTAGTTACGTTTTTGCCTCCATTCACTCATTACTTTTTTTTATCTGCAAAAATATTTTGGAAGCAACAGCAAATTTAACACCACGTTTAACAGCATGCTGTAACATGTTTTAGCAAAAACTCCTCAGCTTGGAGAGTTGTGTTAACCACAAACCAAAAAGAAAAAAACCAAACATTTTTTGGGGCAAAAATACACGAAAATTGTCTGTTAAAGTGCCAACCAACAGCGAGCAGCACTTGTCGTTAGGTTCAACATTGTCTACACGATATTGGCCAATAACAACAACTTTGTCAACACATACATATTTTTTTAGTTTTACAACTCTGCAAAGACAAAATTATTATTAATAAGAAAAAAATATTTGTCAACGTTTTGTTTTTATCTGCAGAAAACATAACTTTTTTTTATAAATATATTTAATTGGTAGCAATATATCTAAAGACATTTAAGATTGTTGATATTTGATAAACTCTCAATTGCGGTAAATGTCTCACGATTATTAAATTAATATAAAGACAATAACAACAACAAAAAAAATTAAATGAATCTAACAAATATCTAAAGAGGAGTTAAAAGTTAATTTAAGTTCAATGAATTTTTGTTATAAATTTCATAGTATTGACTATAGTCTAGTCCAGCTGAGGATCCAGTTCGAGATTTTGGTTAAAGTAAGTTTTTTGTTACTTTTTTTTCATTTTTATATTTTGTATGAGAAGTTTTCAGGTTTGAGTGTCAGAACAAGAGTTTGGATTTTAGTCGTAACTATAGTCCGGCCTGTAGTCTATAATATAGTCTGGACTTCAATCTGGACAATGGCATAGACTATAGTCTAAATAATAGCCTGGACTGAAGTCTGATCAATAGATGGTACTAAAGTCTGAACTACAGCCTGCACTAAACTATAGTTTTCACTATAGTCTAAACTATCGTCTAAAAAAAACATCTACTATTGTCTGAACTATAGTCTGAACTATAGTCTGGACTATAGTCTGAGCTATAGTCTGGACTATATTCTGAACTATAGTCTGGACTATAGTCTGAACTATAGTCTGGACTATAGTCTGAACTATAGTCTGAACTATAGTCTGGACTATAGTCTGGACTATAGTCTGAACTATAGTCTGGACTATAGCCTGGACTATAGTCTGAACTATAGTCTGGACTATAGCCTGGACTATAGTCTGGACTATAGCCTGGACTATAGTCTGAACTAAATTCTGGATTTTAGTCTGGACTATAGTCTGAACTATTGCATGGACTATAATCTGAACTATTATCTGGACTATAGTCTGAACTATAGTCTGGACTATTGTCTGAACTATAGTCTGGACTATAGTCTGAACTATAGTCTGGACTATAGCCTGGACTATAGTCTGAACTATAGTCTGGACTATAGATTGGACTATAGTCTGGACTATAGCCTGAACTATAGTCTGGACTATAGCCTGGACTATAGTCTGAACTAAATTCTGGATTTTAGTCTGGACTATAGTCTGGACTATAGTCTGAACTATTGCATGGACTATAATCTGAACTATTATCTGGACTATAGTCTGAACTATAGTCTGGACTATAGTTTAACTATGGACTTCATATTCTGTACCATAATCTACATATAGTCTATACTATAGTCTGTACAATAGTCTGGACAACAGTGTTGACTATGGTATGGGAAATACTCTTTGCTATAGTCTAGTCTATATTCTGACCTTAAATCTGTATTATGTTCTGAAATAGTTTAAACTATAGTCGTATAGACTATAATCTATAAACTGCAGTCTTGACTATAATCGGAACTATATGCAGGACTTTTGTCTGAACTATAGTCTAGTCTATAATCTGACCTTAAATCTGTATTATGTACTGAAATAGTTTAAACTATAGTCGTATAGACAATAATCTATAAACTATTGTCTGAACTATAGTCTAGTCTATATTCTGACCTTAAATCTGTATTATGTACTGAAATAGTTTAAACTATAGTCGTATAGACAATAATCTATAAACTGCAGTCTTGACGATAGTCTGAACCATAGTCTGGACTATAGTCTGAACCATAGTCTGGTCTGTAGTCTGAACCATAGTCTGGACTATAGTCTGAACTATAGTTTGAACTATATTCTGGACTATAGTCTTAATTACATTCTGGGCTATAGTCTGAACTATAGTCTGAACTTTATTCTGAACTATAGTCTTAATTATATTCTGGGCTATAGTCTGCACTATTGTCTGAACTATGGTCTGGAGTAAATTCTGAATTAGTTTCACTTTAGTTCGACTATGGAATGTAATCATGGTCTGGACTATAATCATGACTATAGTCCGAACTTAGTCTTGACTATAATCTATAAACTATCGTCTGGACTGTAATCTAAACTATAATCTGGACAATAGACTGAACCATAGTCTTGACTATAATCTAAACTATAGTCTGGACCATAGATTAAATTATTATCTGGACTATAGTTTGAAATGTCTGTCTATAAGTTAGACTAAAAGTTCGACTATATCTTGGTTAATTAATAGTTTTGACTGTGTAGTCTGGATTATAGTCTTGGCTATTATCGGAACTATCATCTCGATAGTACTTTAGTTTAAACACTAATCTTGAATATATTCTTTTGACCATACTGTGGACTATAGTATTAGCTATTGTCTGGACTATAGCCTGAACTAGACTCTAGCATCTAGACTGTAGTCTCAACTATAAACTACACTATACTCTGAACTATAATCTAGGCTATAGGCTGGACTAAAGTTTTCATAAAGTCAGGAATATAGTTTTGTCTATACTCTAAATCCAGAACTATAGTCTGGACTATAGACCGAACTAGAATCTGCTTTATAGTCTAAACTATAGAATGAATTAAGGTCTTGACAATAGTTTATACTACTGTACGGGCTATAATATTGTCTAAAGTTTAAACTATAGTCCGAAATGCAATATAATATGGTCTATAATCTTGATCATATTCACGATTATAGTCTGTACTAATATGGACTTTAGTTGTTGTTGTTGTAACAGATAGTCTGTAACTGGTTCTTGTTTTTTATGGGGACAAAAAAACTTCCGTTTGATACGTACGTTGCTGAGTAGTCAATGTTTAGCCGATTGAGAATTGTTTGGTTTCGGAATGAAGATTGAATTGTCGTGAGAATGACATACTATTGCCAGGAGTTAGTGATTATAAATTTAACATATTTTTAAACGTTTATGCAAATTATGCATTATTTTAAAATACCATTTAAATAAACATGTTTACATTTGCGATTTTTACTATATTGTTGTTGTAATTTACCATGCAATTACATAAATATTAAACTATTGTTTTGCAACTCCTCCTTTGGCATATTTATGAACTTGCTGCATAAAGCAGCAAGTAATTTTCCTATTTTACCATATTGAGGGAAACTGAAAATTTGAAAAAATTTTTGCTTTTTTTTTGCACATTTCCTTAGAAACTTTAAAATAAAATGGAAATACTTGTTGGAAAGACAGACTTTTAAAGAAACGAGCACGAATGACTGTGCATATGCTGCTGCAGCCAAAAAACATCTAGCCAAGTCATGTAGAGACAAGGCGTATTAGTTTTATCGTTTATGATGATGATGCTGATGCTGATGCTTCATTGCAATTAAGTGCAAAATAAATTGATGCAGATACTACTGTTGAACGTGCAGATGTTTGTAGCAAACAATTGAAAACGAGCGTAAAATGATATTTGAAAACGGACACCCCCAGTTTGCTACTGTAAGAAGTCAGAGATTCTTAAATAAGATTTTCTCTAGGTTTGTGTTTGAATTTGTGAACTTTCTATGTTTGTGTTGGGGATTGTAGTTTGTGAGCGGCTTTTTGTTGTAGCTTAAGTTTTGTTGCTAGTGTTTGTTTTTAGTGATTAATTATGCTTTATTACTGCGGTATACGGTAATTGTAATGAAATTTTTCGATAATTTGTTTATGAAAATTGTGATGAAAGCCTTTTACTGTTTTCTGATTTGTTTTTATTTTGTTCGCTTTAACACAATTTCTCATAGGCGCACCTTTATTGTGTGATTGAGAAGAGAAAAGTGGTTTTTGGAAATTGCAAAAATGTAATTGAAAATAAGAAATTTTAAGTTGTTTTAAAGGAAAAATCAAGTTTTAGTTCAAAATCGAAAATTCGAACTTATAAACGAAATTTCGAAATTCAATTTGAATGTAAAGAAAGGCTAAAAACTTGTTTTTTGATAAAGAAACGATACCAGAATCGTGTTTTAATGGTTAGAAATGATATTTTAGTGAAAAAGCATATATTCGAAAATTCGAACTTAAATTCGAAAATGGAAAAATGCTTAAATCTATGATTTTTTATGTTAAAAATCCAATGAAATAGTTTTAAAGTGATTTGTAATCGAAAATGTTAGGTTTTTGCTGATGTTCGAAAATTCGAACTTAAGTTCGAAAATCGAAAAAATGCTTAAATCTATGATTTTTTATGTTAAAAAGCCACTAAAATAGTTTTTAAGTGATTTTTTTTGAAAATGTTAGGTTTTTGCTGATGTTCGAAAATTCGAACTTAAGTTCGAAAGTTTAAAAATCCTTAAATCTATGAATTTTAATGTTGGAAAGGCACTTAAATGGTTTTAAAGTGACTTTTCATCGAAAATGTTAGGTTTTTGCTTATGTTCGAAAATTCGAACATAAGTTCAAAAATGAAAAATTGCTTAAATTTATAAATTTTTATTCTAAAAAAAACACTGAAATAGTTTTAATGTGACTTTTAATCGAGAATGTTAGGTTTTTGCTTATATTCGAAAATTCGAACTTAAGTTCGAAAATCGAAAAATGCTTAAATCTGTAATTTTTATATTAAATAGCAAATGAAATAGTTTTAAAGTGTTTATTTTTTCGAAAATGTTAGGTTTTTGCTTATGTTCAAAAATTCGAACTTAATTTCGAAACTAGAAAAATGTTTAAATATTTGATTTTTTATGCTGAAACTACACTGAAATAGTTTAAAATGATTTTTAATCGAAAATGTAATGTTTTCATTAATTTTCGAAAATTCGAACTTAAGTTCGAAAATGCAGAAATGTTAAAATTTATGATTTTTAATGTTTGAAAGTCGCTTAAATAGCTTTAGAGTGATTTTTTCAAAAAAGTTAGGTTTTGGCTCATGTTCTAAAATTCGAACTTAAGTTCGAAAGTTGAAAAATCCTTAAATCTTTGAAATTTAATGTTAAAAATCCACTGAAAAATTTTTAGAGCAAATTTTTATTAAAAATGTTAACTTTTTCTTATGTTGAAAATTGGAACTTAAGTTCGAAAATGAAAAAATTTTGAAAATGTAAACATTTTAATGCTTTTTTGCTTATATTTGAAAATTTGAACTTAAGTTCGAAAATGAAAAAAGGACGAAATTTTAAAATTTTTCGTACAAAAACATAACAAAACTTATAACAGCCACTTTACACGATATCTTCACAATTGTTGATTTGTTTCTTCATTTTTTTTTCATTAATTGAATTGTATTGTTGCTCTTTAAATGAAAATTAAACATTTTCATATGACTGCAACATTACGGCAACAGATTTAGGTGTTGCAAGGCTAATGTGAGGTTAAGTGGCCATTGTCTTTTCCTCGTATTTTCAAAGTGGTTGTTGATTTTAACAAAATAAACAGCGTCAGCTAAACATCAACAGTAGAATAAAAGGAAATTAATCAAGAATAATGGCGGCTGGCAAACAAAATGTGATAAAATGTTGTGTGTGTAAAGGAAAAAAAAATCAACATTAAAAGACAGACCAATGTATAAATTACAGAAGAAAAAAACAAAATAAACCTGAAGCAGAAACATTCAGTTAATGTTTTTTTCAACAACATTTCAGTATGTTTTTGATTAATGACTTACCAAAACATAAACACAAATTATAAAACTTTCAAGACAATTTTGTTTGCACTAAGGAAAAAATAGGAGGAGAGGGAAGGATTGCCTAGAGAAAGATTTAAATATTTTTGTTCTAATTTTTTTGGAGTAAAAATGCAACAGTTCAAATAACATTTTTCTTGACTATAATCTAGTCTATAGTCCAGTCTATAGTCTGGTCTATAGTCTAGTCTATAGTCTAGTATATAGTCTAGTCTATAGTATAGTCTATAGTCTAGTCTATAGTCCAGTCTATAGTCTGGTCTATAGTCTAGTCTATAGTCTAGTCTATAGTCCAGTCTATAGTCTAGTCTATAGTCTAGTCTATAGTCTAGTCTATAGTCTAGTCTATAGTCT
>NC_060950.1:63365946-63369464 GCF_022045245.1 Lucilia cuprina | reverse complement strand
TAGTCCAGTCTATAGTCTAGTCTATAGTCTAGTCTATAGTCTAGTCTATAGTCTAGTCTATAGTCTAGTTTATAGTTTAGTCTATATTCTAGTCTATAGTCTAGTCTATAGTCTAGTCTATAGTCTAGTATATAGTCTAGTATAAAGTCTAGTCTATAGTCTAGTCTATAGTCTAGTCTATAGTCTAGTCTACAGTCTAGTCTATAGTCTAGTCTACAGTCTAGTCTATAGTCTAGTCTATAGACTAGTCTATAGACTAGTCTAGTCTACAGTCTAGTCTATAGTCTAGTCTATGGTCTAGTCTAAAGTCTAGTCTATAGTCTAGTCTATAGTCTAGTTTATAATCTAGTCTATAGACTAGTACATAGTCTAGTCTACAGTTTAGTTTATTGTCTCATATTATCAAATCTATAGCCAAGTCCATAGTCCAGTCTATAGTCTAGTCCTTATTCTATTCTATAATCTATTAAATCGTCGAGTCTATAGTTTAGTCTATAGGCTAATCTATAGTATTGATTATAATTCCGTCTATAGGGTGCTACTTTATTTAGATTAAATTAACATAGCGAAGCTTTTTTTAATAAAAAAAATAATCCTTCTCCCTTGTTATTTACACTAAGCTGGCTCTCTTTTATTTTTTGCTCTCCTTATTTTACATTGTCTCAATGCTAATTGATCTTTTTTGATTTTTTTCCCTTTCGCCTTTCAATGATTGTTTAATTGCAATTAGTTTATTGCAGCATTTCTTAAAGACGGGTTCGGTGAACGGAAAAAAACGTGATAATAAAGTAAATTGGTCATTCATTAAAATGTTCAATAAAAAAGTGAAATCTTAAATAAATAAAATTGCGAAAGGTTTTTTTTAAATAATTTAATTTTAAAAAAATGTTTTAGTTAATTAAAAATGTTTTAGTTAATTTATTAAAATAAATATAAAAAAATAAAAGTTCAATCAATAAGTTCTTCATTGAAAAAAATTGTTGTAAAAAGTTTAAATAATGTATTAATGTCCATTAGTGTTTTGAATTTCTTTAAAATATCCTTAGTTTTAATAAAATCAGTGTGCTTTTTAAATAATAATTTTAAATTTGTGATCAAATTTTTAAATGCGTAATTAAAATGCAACAGCAGCGCTGCTCTGCTTTAATGTTTGTGCCTTAAATATTCTTTTCTTTACGTTTCGTTCGTTCGTAAAACAGCAAATCATTGAGCCTGCCCAAGCAGGCTCAATTGCAAAAACATTAAAACAACAAAAACGTTTAATGGTATGTAAAACAAATCGATTCATGTTTGTCTGTTTAATCAATTGTTTTTGTATTATCTTTATGAAGAGAAAGAGAGTAAAGTGAAAAATAATGAGAATGTAATATTTAAAGAGAAAAATACTTTTTTATTATTGTTATTTTTGGTTTTTTTTTTTTGTGAAATTTATCTCACTTTATAACACTAGCGTATATACTGGTGTTGGTTTATATTATAGTCTAGTATATAGTCTAGTCTATAGCCTAGTCTATAGCCTAGTCTATAATCCAAAAAACACTATAGACTATAGTCTAGTCTATAGTCTAGTCTATAGTCTAGTCTATAGTCTAGTCTATAGTCTAGTCTATAGTCTAGTCTATAGTCTAGTCTATAGTCTAGTCTATAGTCTAGTCTATAGTCTAGTCTATAGTCTAGTCTATAGTCTAGTCTATAGTCTAGTCTATAGTCTAGTCTATAGTCTAGTCTATAGTCTAGTCTATAGTCTAGTCTATAGTCTAGTCTATAGTCTAGTCTATAGTCTAGTCTATAGTCTAGTCTATAGTCTAGTCTATAGTCTAGTCTATAGTCTAGTCTATAGTCTAGTCTATAGTCTAGTCTATAGTCTAGTCTATAGTCTAGTCTATAGTCTAGTCTATAGTCTAGTCTATAGTCTAGTCTGTTGTCTAGTCTATAGTCTAGACTATATTCTGGTCTATAGCCTAGTCTATAGTATTTTAGTCTATAAACTAAATATTTATCTCTTCTATAGTTTTGTCTGTTGTCCTGTCTACATTCAGGTCATTTAGCATACCTTCCCTTATTTTAGTAGCCTTTTGGGGTCTTTTTTCAGATCTTCTCATATTTTGTGTAAATAATCCTTTCAGTGAGGTTTTGTAAACAGGTCTTATTATATCACTTCCACTAAGAGGGAAACGGACCAAAAAACACAAAAACACTCAATGATCTTTATATCATTTTGACAGGCTGCCAAATTAAGCATAAAAGTACAGACAAGATACATAATAATGTAGAGTCCCCAAACCAAAGCAAATCTTTTATAACATCGAAAGCGATACACAAAATGAAAAGTGTTTAAGAGATGACGACAACACCCACAGACAGATAGACAGACGAACAAATAAAACGCAGGAAGGACCGACGGACAGACGGTCACTGAAAAAGAACAGACAGTCGTCATTCAGGCAGAACTCAACATTAACGAACTTAAATAAACTTTATAAAAAACTTGTTCTTAAAATACTCCTTTGATAAAAAAAAAAATCAGCGTATCAAAATTTACTTTATTACTCTTAGCTGGGGCCTCCACTGAAATCACATTCTTTTGCGGAGTTTGTTTGTTCGTTCATATTGTGGCAACTACAACTCAATTAGTTTTGGTGTTTTTTTCACCCTATAATTTTCTTTTAAACGAAAGTGTGTGCAAAATATTACAGGGTTATCAACAACAACAGCAACATCGTCATCAGCAACAGTGTCCGTCTCTATATAAAAGGGACACATTTTAGGGACCATGCAACTGATTTCTTTTTTTTTTTTTTTCACTTGTAGGAAGCACTTCAGACATCGCACACTCTTTGTTGATTTTTTAAGACTTTGAGATGATGCATTTAATTTAAATTTTAGCTTTTTCTTTCTTTCTGTACTTTAGGTAGACATTATAATTTTGCTTATTTTGTTGAAATAATTGGCTCCATATAATAATAATTTTAATTTATTATTTTCTCTTGAGAACAACAACAAATCTGAATTAATTAAACTGTTGTAGAGGGACTGTATAAATAAAAATATTTTAAAGCAAAAATAAATTAAAATTTTTAGAAAAACTAGATTTGAAAAATTAAAAGGACTAGACTATAGTCTAGACTATAAACTCGACTGTAGACAAGACTATAGATTACTCTATAGGCTAGACTATAGACAAGACTATAGATTAGACTAGATGAGATTAGACTGTAGACTAGAGTCTATAAACAAGACTGGAGTAGACATAGACTAGGCTATAGACTAGATTATAAACTAGACAATAGATTAGTCTATAGACTAGACTATACCTAGAATTAAACTAGGCTATAGACTAGACTAGACTATAAAAAAGACTAGACTATAAAATAGACTAGACTATAAAATAGACTAGCCTATAGACTAGCCTATGGACTAGACTATAGACTAAACTATAGACTAGACTATAGACTAGACTATAGACTAGACTATAGACTAGACTATAGACTAGACTATAGACTAGACTATAGACTAGA
>NC_060950.1:63363727-63365846 GCF_022045245.1 Lucilia cuprina | reverse complement strand
GACTAGACTATAAACTAGACTATAGACTAGACTATAGACTAGACTATAGACTAGACTATAGACTAGACTATAGACTAGACTATAGACTAGACTATAGAATAGACTATATACTAGACTTTAGACTAGACTATAGACTAGACTATATACTAGACTATATACTAGTTTGTTAGTTAGTTAGTTAGTTAGTTAGTTGAATCTCGTTAAGCTATTTCCTTCTCATTTTTAAACAAAAACTGAAAGAAAGACAGAGAGACAGAAAGTCAGATCCGCAGAGCAAAATGACAGCTTGACTCTTTGGTAAATATATTAGATATATTATGACAAATTAACATCACTATTAAAATTTTAAACTCCAAGCAACAACAACATACACACACTATAAATAACAATTTTATGGAATTTTAATTTGCTAAAAAGGCAGCAATCATGTAGGCGTTTACAAGCAAAAACTAAAGTAAATCTTAATATTTAGGTGTAGTTAGGGTAATCGAGTTAAAGCCAACGGTTAAAGCCAACAGTTAAGTAAACAGCGTTTAAAACACACATTAGAAAAAATAAAGTTTTAGATGATAAGTGAAATACGAGTGAGCGGTGGCGCTTAACATTGATTTGATAGGAGTGAATGAATGAGTGAGTAGTGAATGCTTGTTAACATGTGAACAAACAATTTGCCATAAAATGCAAATATCAACAAGATTTTTTGTTACAATAGATTAAATTACAAAGACATTTTTTTTGTTTAATTTTTAAAATTATTTTAAAAGTTTAATTGATTTTAAAACAATTAATAAATGACGCGTGCTGAACAATGAGTATAGGCTTGATTAATTTTGTATGATCTGGTTCATGGCTAGGCTAAAGGGAATTGGAAAGGTTAAGAAAACTTTTTAAGAAGTTTAGGTGAGAAATTTAAAAAATTTATAATTTCTAATAAATTTTCTTTTTTTAATAAAAAGACAATATCTTCATTAATATATTCACACTGTACTAATTGAAAATGAAAACAAATTTTCTTTAAATATTACGAAGTATATTAACCTTTCTTTAATTATCTACAGAACCTTTTAAAGATTTAGTTAGATTTAGTCCCACCGACCGACCGATCCACCAGTCATTGTCCAGCATAGAATGTTTAAGCAAATACATATTTATTTACACACTCTTCAACTTTAACAGACAACTGTTAAATATTTACCTGTTAAATAAACACTAAAACACAAATAGACAAACATAACAAACAATAGCTCTGTTTTTCTTTTTTAAGAATTTCTTAGGAAAATTGTGAATTAGTTAAAAAAAAAAGAAAGGATTGTTTGTTCTTAAGAAAGAATATAGAATTACAAAGAATTTTTGAGAAATTGTTAATTTATTGATGAAAAGTAAGAAGTTTGTTTAAATTTCAGAAAAAAACTTGTTCATCAATTTAAATTATTTAAAAAAAAAGAATATTTTGCACTTTTTTTAAAAATTTACATTTCTAAAATTTTTATATGACAAAGTCTTTGAAATTTGAGGAAATTTTATGTAAAGGGATTTTAAAACTTTTTAATGTTTTATGAAGTTTATTTCGTGGACATTTCAAAATTTCAAAATAATGTTGCCTTTTTTGCACTAAAACACATTTTTTGTTAAATAAAGAAAAAATACAATTTGGTGTAAAAAATTGCATTAAATGAAACAAGTAGGAATGTAAAGTCAGTCATGTCCCACCATATCATACTCTACACTATAGAATTGACTATAAACTAGACTACAGACTAGACTATACTAGAAACTAGACTAAAGACCAAACTAGAGACTAGACTATAGACTATATTATAAAATAGAATATAGACTAGAATATAGACTGTACTATAGACCAGACTAAAGACTAGAATATAGATTAGACTATAGACTAGATTATAGACTAGATTTAGACTAAACTATAGACTAAACTATAGACTAGACTATAGACTAGACTATAGACTAGACTATAGACTCTACTATAGACTAAACTATAGACTAGACTATGAACTAGACTATAGACTAGACTATAGATTAGACTATAGACTAGACTATAGACTAGACTATAGACTAGACTATAGACTAGACTATAGACTAGACTATAGACTAGACTATA
>NC_060950.1:63358300-63363627 GCF_022045245.1 Lucilia cuprina | reverse complement strand
TAGTCTAGTCTATAGTCTAGTCTATAGTCTAGTCTATAGTCTAGTCTATAGTCTAGTCTATAGTCTAGTCTATAGTCTAGTCTATAGTCTAGTATATAGTCTAGTTTACAGTCCAGTGTATAGTCTAGTGTATAGTCTAGTGTATAGTCTGGTGTATAGTCTAGTCACAAGTCGAGTCTAGTCTTTAGTTTAGTCAATAGTCTATTTTATAGTCTATTCTGTATTCTAGTCTAGAGTCTAAGTAGTTTAAACTTCATTCATTCAAATCTTTTGCTCTCATTTGCCCACAAAACAATTGTCAGGCAGCCGCCAACCAACCACCGGCAAACATTTGAAATCTTAACATGAAAAGTGGTTTGACTCCGACTCAAACAAAGTTTAAACATAGCTTTCAAATTCAATTAAAAATTTGCAACAATATCCAAATAATTCAATTAAAAATTTAATTTTTCAAATTTCAATATAAACAAAAATAAAATTGTCAAAGAAATATTCAAACGACATGTATGATGTCAATAAAAAATGGTTGTGTATGAAAAAAAAAAAGAAACAACTAAGCATACAGTGTTGTTTTTTTAAGGAATTGCTGTGCAATCTTTGAGCATTCCTGCTGTGATGACTAGTAGCGAAAATTGCCTGAACATTAAATTTGCAACAAAAAAAAAAAAAAGATCGTGATAATGTGTCAAAGAAAAATTGCTGATTTTGATATAAAATAGAATTAACATAAAATTGAAGGAAGAAAAAAAATATTAACTAAAACGAAAATTGACATTAAAGTGCAAAACAAACCAATTGTGACAATTTTTAAGAGAACGCCAGACGGATAGCATAACCAAGTTGATCTGTTCAAATGTAGGGCTATTCACATTTTAATCATAAGATTTTATAGAAAATTTCCTCTGTTATTTAACCAACTGTGAGTAGACTTAATTTTCAAAACGCTTCATAAAAACCAATCAAATTTAATTGCTTTAGCAACACTTTGCTCGATGGCATGTTTAAATCGTGTCCATTTATATTTTGGAAAATCTTTTTCCTGCTTTTTTTAAAATTATAGTTTAACAAATCCATATCAATGAGATTTGTTAATAAACAACTGAAGACTGTGTGTGACCATATAAATATAATAATACTTTTAATTAATAATAATTCAATAAATTCAATAGTGAATTACTCTTGTGAAATAAATTAATTTTTCTATAATTAACAGTTTTAAACAATAAATCTGTTAAATGTTTAAGTGTTAAGACATTTCGAACACTAGCTGAACACAGACGTGCCACGAATTGAAAGTCTTGAAAGTTTCAATTACACACAATGCGTTCGAAAAAAAGTCATATCTCAAGTAATTGTATCACAATTATGTCCGTCTATCTGCCTATTTCAGTTATTAACACATGAAATATTTATGTTCGAATATTTGACAGATTTAGTGAGATTTAAATGAATAAATATGGAGGCATTACAATGTTGTTCAAATTGATATTAAATGTGGACTAAATATATTCTATTCCAAAATATAGAACAGACCGCAATTCAGAATACAGGCAGTACCTTAGGCTACAGACAATAGACAATACTATTGGCGAAACCACCAGACTGTAGACAAGACTATGAACCAGACTATGGACAAGACTAACGACTAGACTATAGGCTAGATCATAGTCTACTCTTAGACTATACTATAGACAAGGATATAGATTATAGACTAGACTAAATATTATACTGTAGACTAGACTATTGACCAGACTATAGACTAGACTATAGACTAGACTATAGACTAGACTATAGACTAGACTATAGACTAGAATATAGACTAGACTATAGACTAGACTATAGACTAGACTATAGACTAGACTATAGACTAGACTATAGACTAGACTATAGACTAGACTATAGACTAGACTATAGACTAGGCTATACACTAGACTAGACTATAGACTAGACTTTAAACTAGACTATAGACTAGACTATAGACTAGACTATACTATAGACTATACTATAGACTATAGGATATATTATAGACTAGACTATATGATCGACTACAGACTAGTCCTGACTAAAGATTTGGCTATATTTCAGAATATTGATTAGATTATGTTTCACTCCTGAATGTAGACTAGCTTAGCTTAGGCTACAGACTAGACTATAGTCCGACTACCTACGATAGTGTAGCCTATTTTTCAGGCCATAAACTAAACTATAGTCCACAGTGTAGAATAGCATATATTTTACACTAGACAAACTCTTAGACAGACTATTAATTATAAATGACAAATGCAATTGTTCCGGATATACACTTTACGATAGTTCCTACTTTTAACATCTAAATCTTAGATTAAACTTTTCCTTAAAAATATCTTATGAAAACTCACCTGTTTCAAATCCAAAGTTATGGTAATATATTCATAATTTCTGCCATATTGTAGAGTGGGTGATTGCCACCATTGATCCTGCATATTAAGATTAGAGATTACCGATTCTATAGGTCTATGTTTGGCAACGTCTGAAGAATGAGCATTACAAATACCACATTGGGTGGCCCATTTTTTATGAGGATAAGCATCTACTAGTTTGCAGTATTCCTCACGACCATTTTGACCACAAGTAGCATTAACTGTAATGGCAGCACGGGTGGCAACATTAAAAAGTTGAGGAAATAAACCACCCTGATGGCTGTTATCCGAAGAAGAAGTTTGGGAATCACTGTGACTATTAAGCAAACGTAAAGCTGTAAAGAAGAAAAATAGAGAAAAAAAGTGTTAAAATTAAGATTTTTTTATGCTTAAATAGTGGAATTGAAATAAATAATTTTATACATTTACAAGTCAATTTAATGATAATGTTGGGAGTTTTTTTTTTGCTTTGCTGCATAAATTATAAGAAACATTTCTAAAAAGCTTCTTGTGTTGAGGTAAAAAAACTAAAACAAAACTAACCTCTATTAGTTGAAAACTAATGTTATAAATTAGTTAAACTAAGCCACTAACTGTCAAATGTGACAGTTTGCATGCTAATAATTTTAATTGCACTCATGGTAGTCGTCAATCTTGATTTCTTTTTTTCTCAATTTTGTCTACCAAAACCAGGCACAAGTACATTTTGCTGGACAAAATAACAAAAAAAAACTCTTGCATGTTTAACAACACTGGCTTAAAGTTTTAGGCCAGAGACACACACACACAGTTATTGTGGAGATAGATAGATGGACGGACGGACGGACAGACAAACGCTTTAGCCAACGAACCGATGGACCAACAAATGTTTAGTGACTTGTAAGTGCCATTAAGTCAGTCGACTTATTTTATGCTTGACCATATCATAAAGCTTATCCTAAGCTATGTTTATGTTATCGCCATTGGTATCTGGTATTGGAAACTTCGAAAATGTTTGCTTTTAGAGTTTATGTTGTAGTTTGACTTTTCCAATCATATAAAACCATAAATCACCAAATTCACTAAAAATGAACTGCAAAAGCAATCAATACATTTTGTTTTTGTAATAAACAACAGTAGAGCATAAAAGTGTTAAGACATTTTTTGGAAAAATCTTGTAAAATTTGCAAAATTTTAAAAATTTAACACATTTTGCATTTTACTGTTGGTATAAAAGAAATGAGCAAATTATCGTTGTTATATGTCTTTTTAAACAAATCTACCAATTGAGATAAAATAAGATTTAAACATATTTAACGATTAAAATCTACTACAAAATCTTGTTACAATTTGCCATATAAATTTAGCTCGACAACAACAATGTTTTGCTTTAAAAATCAGGCTTTAAATGAAATTCCTTTTATTGTAATTTATCATGAAATGATTTTGGTGGTTTGGTTAAGAGTTTAGATTTTATCGCGATTTTTTGTTGTTAAGTGGGGGGAGTTTGAAAATAAATTTATTATAAAAACACAGACACAATTAGTTTTAACATTTATGATTTATTTTTATACCCTACACAAATAGTCTAATCTATATTATAGTCTACAGTCAAGTCTATCGTAGTCTACTATAAAAAGTCTCCCCTGTCGTCTATTTTAAAGACTAGACTAAAGACTAGACTATAGACTAGACTATAAACTAGACTATAAACTAGATTATAAAATAGACTATAGACTAGACTATAGACTAAGCTATAGACGAGACTATAGACTAGACTATAAACTAGACTATAGACTAGTCTTAAGACTAGACTATAGACTAGAATATAGACTAGAATATAGACTAGAATATAGACTAGAATATAGACTAGAATATAGACTAGACTATAGACTAGAACTACTATACTATACTACTATACTAGACTACTATAGACTAGACTATAGTCTATAAACTAAACTATATACTAGTCCCTGGTCAAGACTATAGTCTATAAACTAGACTATAGACTAGTCTATAGTCTCGTCTATAGTATATAGTCTAGTCTATAGTCTGATCCATAATCTGGTCTATAGTCTAGTGTATTGTCTGGTCTATAGTCTAGTTATAGTCCAATCTAGTTTATAGTCAAGTCTATAGTCTACTCTATAGTCAAGTCTAAAGTCTATAGTCTACTCTACAGTCTACTCTAGTCTACTCTATAGTCAAGTCTGCAGTCTACTCTAGTCTATAGACTATGCTATAGACTAGACTATACACTATATGTCTATAGTATAGTCTATAGTCTAGTATATAGCATAATCTATAGTCAAGTCTAGTTTATAGACTATAGTCCAGTCTTAGTCTAGTTTATAGCCTAGTCTATAGTCTAATGTAGAGTCTAGTCTATAGTCTAGTCTATAGTCTAGTGTATAGTCTAGTCTATAGTGTAGTCTATAGTCTAGTTTATAGTCTAGTCAATAGTATAATCTATAGTCTAGTCTAGTTAATAGACTATATTCTGGACTATAGTCAATTCTATAGCCTCGTCTATACTATAGTCTATACTCTTGTATATACTCTTGTCAATAGTCTAGTCTATAGTCTAGTCTGTAGTCTGGTCTATAGTTTAGTCTATAGTCTGGTCTATAGTCTAGTCTATAGTCTGGTCTATAGTCTAGTTATAGTCTAATCTACTGCTTAGTCTGAAATCTACTCTAAAATCTTGTCTATATTCTAGTCAAAATTTTAGTTTATAGTCTAGTCTTTTGTCTGATTTATAGTCTAGTCTACAGTAAAGTCTAGATTATAGACTAGTCTAGCCTATAGTAGTAGTCTGTAGTCTAGTTTACAGTCTTGTCAATAGTCTAGTCTATTGTCTAGTATATAGTCTAGTCTATAGTCTAGTCTATAGTCTAGTCTATAGTCTAGTCTATAGTCTAGTCTATAGTCTAGTCTATAGTCTAGTCT
>NC_060950.1:63356146-63358200 GCF_022045245.1 Lucilia cuprina | reverse complement strand
GAACAGAACTAGAACAGAACTAGAACAGAACTAGAACAGAACTAGAACAGAACTAGAACAGAACTAGAACAGAACTAGAACAGAACTAGGACAGAACAAGAACAGAACTAGAACAGAACTAGAACTAGAACTACAACAGAACTAGAACAGAACTAGAACAGAACTAGAACAGAACAGAACTAGAACAGAACTAGAACAGAACTAGAACAGAACTAGAACAGAACTAGAACAGAACTAGAACAAAACTAGGACGGAACTAGAATAGAACTAGAACTCAACTAGAACAGAATAATATCTATAACAGAACCGACTATAGACAAGACATACAATAGATTCGTAGTATTAAGACTTTATTTAGTAAAAAAGCTGTCGAAATGCTGAATACTCCCATTTTTTTAAAAAATTGTTTTATTTTTTATGTCTATTAAAAGAAAACAATAATAAATATTTTTCTTAAACATTTAACAAAAACAATGATTTAAAGTTTTATACAATTTAACGCACTTGAATTAAACACTGACATTAACTACACAAAACAAAAATATTAATGTTAATGTCGGTGTTATGGTTAATTGTTGTTGTTTGACATTTAACACATTCCTTTTCAACAACATTTTTTCCATACAAATGTTTTTCTTTCTCTAGAAGAAAAAAAAAGTTCTTAATGATGAGGCTGCAGTAACAGTTTACTTTTTGGTGGCCAATGAGGTGTGTGGCTTTTAGTGGCAGGTACATGGAGGCATTTGTTTTTTCTCCCGACAATTTTGTTTCCAAATACCTTGATGTTGTTATTACTGCTGTTGTGTGCTGTTCGTGTTGTTGTTATTGTTGATGATTATTATTATTGTGTTGCTTGTTAATTGGACATGTTGTCTAACAACATCCTCTACATGTTTTTTTTAAAGTTTAAATTTGTTTTATTTTGATTGTTGAGGTTTATTTTATAGTTTTTAAAAAGTCAATATATTTTGATTAGTGTGTTATTGTTTGAAATTATAAAAAAAAACTTTGTAAAACATTGAAAACGATCATGCTTATTTAAATGTTTAGGGGATTTAATAAAATATAAATAAATATGAAAACGAATTTTTTCTTTATTATTTCTAATTTTTTTAGTTTCTTTTTTAACTAAAACAACAAGTCAATTAGTTGTATTTGTAAACGGGTCAATGTGTTAAATTCAAAATATTTCAAGACTTTTTTTGCCTTAGCCAGTTTGACAGATGACAGTTTGTTAAAAGATTTAAATTTTCAAATTGTTCTTGAATGTAACATATTATTAGATAGTTTACTTTCATATTTATGTTTGTTTTGACAGCTAAATTTATTAGACATCTTTGTCAGCAACTAACATTTTGACAGATGGTTCATAGTTCTGTTCTAGTTCTGTTCCAGTTCTGTTCTGTTCTAGTTCTGTTCTTGTTCCTGTATTATTATAGTCAAAAGTCTATTCTATAGTCTAGCCGATAGTAGTCTAGTATACAGTCTACAGTAGACTATAGACTGTCTACTATATAGTCTAGTCAAAAGTCTAGTCAAAAGTCTAGACAAAAGTCTAGTCTAAAGTCTAGTCTAAAGTCTAGTCTAAAGTCTAGTCTAAAGTCTAGTCTAAAGTCTAGTCTGAAGTCTTGTCTAAAGTCTAGACTATAGAAGTCTAGTCTAAAGTGTAGTCTGAAGTCTTGTCTAAAGTCTAGACTATAGTCTGGTATATAGTCTAGTCTATAGGTTAGTCTACAGTCTAGTGTATAGTCTAGTCAAAAGTCTAGTTTAATGTCAAGTTTATAGTTTAGTCTATAGTCTAGTCTATAGTCTAGTCTAGTCTGTAGTCTAGTATATAGTTTAGTTTACAGTCTAGTGTATAGTCTAATGCATAGTCTGGTGTATAGTCTAGTCTATAGTCTAGTCTTAAGTCTAGTCAAAAATTTAGTCTAAAGTCTAGTCAACACGTTTAAAGTTTAAAGTCTAGTCTAAAGTCTAGTCTATAGTAATTTTTGTAGTCTAGTATATAGTCTAGTCTACAGTCAAGTCTACAGTCAGTGTATAGTCTAGTCAAA
>NC_060950.1:63351739-63356046 GCF_022045245.1 Lucilia cuprina | reverse complement strand
AGACTAGACTATAGACTAGACTATAGACTAGACTATAGACTAGACTATAGACTAGACTATAGACTAGACTATAGACTAGACTATAGACAAGACTATGGACTAGACTATGGACTAGACTATAGACTAAACTATAGACTAGGCTATAGACTAAACTTTAGGCAAGACTATAGACTAGAACAAAGACTAGACTATAGACTAGATTATATACTAGGCTAGACTAGACTAAATGTTAGACTATAGACTATACAATGACTAGTTTATAGAATTGACTTTAGACTTGATTAGCGACTAAATTAGTAGTCTAGTCTGTAACCTATAGTATAGACTAAACTATAGCCTAGACTATTGACTAGACCATAAACTAGACTAAAGATTGGACTCTAAAGTAGACTATATACTAGCCTTCATACTGGACTTCAGACTAAACTATAGACAAGACTTTAGCCTAGACTATATGACTTCAGACTAGATTATAGAATATACGACTCCAGAATTGACTATAGTCTAGACTATAGATTAGACTATAGAAAATAGACTAAACTGTACTAGATTATAGACTAGATTATAGTCTAGTCTATAATCTTGTATACAGTCTAGTCTATAATCTTGTATACAGTCTAGTCTATAGTCTAGTCTATAGTCTAGTCTATAGTCTTCTCTAGTGTATAGTCTAGTCTATAGTCTTATCTAGTCTATAGTCTAGTAGACTAGACTATAGACTGGACTATACAGTAGACTATAGACTAGTCTATAGTCTAGTCTATAGACTAATCTATAATGTCTAGCCTAGAGTATAGTCTAGTTTTTAGTTTAGTCTATAGTCTAGTTTATAGTCTGATTTATAGTCTAGTCTATAGTCTAGTTTAGAGTCTAGCTTAGAGTCAAGTCTATAGTATAGTCTATATTCTAGTTCGTCGTCTAGTCTCTAGTCCAGTCTATAGCCAAGTCTATACTCTAGACATTAATCTATCCTATGGTCTTATATATAACCTAGTATATAGTATAGTCTATAGTCAAGTCTTTATTCAATAGTTTAGCCTATAGTGTATTCTTTAGCATAGTCTATAGTCTAGTCTATAGTCTAGTATATAGTCTAGTCTATAGTGTAGTCTATAGTCTAGTCTATAGTCTAGTCTACAGTCTAGTCTATAGTATAGTCTTTAGTTTAATCCATAAAGTCTAGTTTGTAGTCTAGCATCTAGTTTAGCGTATAGTTTAGCTTATGTTCTAGTCTACAGCACAGTCTATAGTATAGTCTATTGTTTAGTCTAGTCTAATCCATATTGTCTAGTTTATAGACTAATCTATATTGTCTAGTTTATAGTCTAGTCTATACTCATGTCTTTAGTGTGGTCTTTTTCATACTCTTTTATATGACATGATATTTACGTATTGATGTCTAGACACAATAAAACTTACGACATATTTATATCAAGACATATTTATGTTAAAACATATTTATATCAAGACATTTTTTATGTCAAGATTTTTTTGTTTTTTTTTTTTAAAGTTTGCTCTTTTAAATTTTTTATTGCAATAGAACAAAAAACATTACATAAATTAATTCAATTATTTTTCCTATATGTTACAACATTGTTTTAAGTCTTTACGTTAGAGTTATGGCAGTTGTTGTATTTTGCCAATAATGTTTTTCGGTTTTTTTTATCACTTTTTCTATTGAAATTGGTAAGAGAAAAAAAAAAACTGTAAACAAATTTATTTGCTTAATTATCAAGTGTCCAATTCATAAATTTTCAACATTTATTAACTTGAAGGCCATTCTTTTCTACACAAAATTTGTTTTTTAAACAAATTATTGAATTTTGTTTTTCCACTAAAAATTCTTTAGAGTATTTTAGTAGTTTTTTTGGTTTAAACAAGAATTTAAATTGAAATTTATTTAAATAAATAACCATAATTGAAATCATGCAAAAAAAATAAATAAAAAATTATTTGAAACAAAATTAATGATATGCCACAAACAACAACAATTATTTGCAAAAATATTTAAATTAATTGGCTAAATAAAATAACAAACAGAAATATATATTTTAAGTTGGAAAATCAAAATCGTTAACAAAATGTTTTGCCATTTAAGAAATTGTAAATATTTTATAAATATTGGCGCCACCTGATGTCTATTCTACATAATCGATGGTCTTAATAATGGCGTGGAATTGCTCATATGTTTATTATGGGGCAGTGTATGTGACCCCGTTTAAAATTTTAATTTGGAAAATTTCCTAGATTTTATGAAAACTCTTTGGTTTATTTTTTTTTTCTATATTTGACTTTTGATCTCTAGTCTTTGATAAAAAAATGTTTTCAAGTTTTTTTTGTTTGTTTTTGCTATTAAAAGGCGTCAGTTGGTTTTTTCTTCTTTGATACCGTATAGCTATCGATTTTTGTTTTATTATTATACCCTACACCACTTTAGTGGGGAGGGTATATTGGGTTTGTGCTGATGTTTGTAACGCACAATAATATTGGTCCTATACCCACCTTAAAGTATACCAATCGGTTCAGAATCATTTTCTGAGTCGATTTAGCTATGTCCGTCTGTCCGTCTGTCTGTCTGTCTTTCCGTCCGTCCATGTAAACCTTGTAATCAATCTACAGGTCGCAATTTTGATGATAATTCAATGAAATTTGGTACATGATCTTCTATTATCCCAGGGACGAAGCCTATTGAAAATGGTTAAGATCGATCCATTATTTCACCTAGCCCCCATACAACTGAACCCCCCAATAGGGCTTGTAATCATTGTAATCAAACTAAAGGTCGCAATTTTGGAGATAATTCAATAAAATTTGGCACATGATCTTTTATGGTATCGTAGACGAAGCCTATTGAAAATGATTAACATCAGCCCATTATTTCACCTAGCCCCCATACAACTGAACCCCTCGAATAGGGCTTTTAAAACTTGTAATCAAACTACAGGTCGCAATTTTTGAGATAATTCAATGAAATTTGGCACATGATCTTTTATGGTATCGTAAACGAAAATGGGTAACATCGGTCCATTATTTCACCTAGCCCCCATACAACTGAACCACCGAATAGGGCTTTTAAGTTCATAATTATGTTTAATATACTCATATCTCGACAAAAAGCTGCAATAACCAAGTTGTATACAAGATTTGATGACCCCCACGAATTCCATAATAATAGGTTCTTATATGACCCTAGCCCCTATGAAAAGCCCCCATCAAAATTTCACTTAAAAATGTCCACAATTTTATTCAACAATAAACTGCTTAAGTATGTATATCTAAGGCAAGGTTCAATTCAACTTAAATGCTTTATTATAGCAACTAAATCTCATTATATTTTTATCAAAGGTGTAGGGTATTATATGGTCGGCCTCGCCCGACTATAATTTCTTACTTGTTTTTTTTTTAATTTTTGTCTCCTAATCTTCTAACATGCACATGCACCACCTCTTTTATACATGATTTTGAATGTCATGTTTATTGTGTTGAGTGTTTAGGTGTTAAGAAAAGATTTATGGACTTTAATGTTTAATGAATACGTTTATTGGTTTAGAAAAAAAAAACGAAACTAATCATTATTGAATAAGGAAAAAAAAATCGTTTAGATCCAACACTAAATACTTTTTAGAAGTAATGATTTTTTGTTGAGCAACTGTCAACACATTTTTAAATCGGAAGATTATGAAACCTCAGGGTCAAGTTTTTTTTGAAAAAGAAAAACTAAGTTTAAATCATGATTCCAAGGGCAATGACTTTTAGCACAAAAAGCTATTAGGTGTTTAACCGAAATTTTTTATGTTATGACATATTTATGTTAAGACATTAGCTTGTTATTTTTGTTTCAAAACATGATTTTAAATTTCACTTACTCTTAGATTTGGAAATAAATTTTAGTAAGACATATTTTTCATAAGATTTTATTATTATCTTAAGACAAGACTCATAAATGCTTAATAAAGTTATTGACATGACAATTTTATGTCAAGACATAAATAATCGATTTTGTCTGTTTAATATGTAAATGGTAATGTTTTGATAAGAAAAAAAATGTCTTGACATTTATTTGTATTATGCCTGCAGTTAGTTACTAAGTTAGTAAGGTAGTTAGTTAGTTAATCAGTTAGTTAGTGAGTTAGTTAGTTAGTAAGTCAGTTAGTTAGTTCGGTAGTTAGTCAGTAAGTTAGTTCGGTAGTTAGTTAGTGAGTTAGTTAGTTAGTTAGTTAGTTAGTTAGTTAGTTAGTTAGCTAGTTAGTTAGTTAGTTAGTTAGTTAGTTAGTTAGTTAGTTAGTTAGTTAGTTAGTTAGTTAGTT
>NC_060950.1:63342491-63351639 GCF_022045245.1 Lucilia cuprina | reverse complement strand
ATAGTCTAGTCTATAGTCTAGTCTATAGTCTAGTCTATAGTCTAGTCTATAGTCTAGTCTATAGTCTAGTCTATAGTCTAGTCTTTAGTCTGGTCTATAGTCTAGTCTTTAGTCTAGTCTATAGTCTAGTCTATAGTCTAGTCTATAGTCTAGCCTTTTAAATACTTGTCCACCATATTTAAGTATTTAAAACAATACCATTTATTCATATTTCCTGGGTTCCCACAGCATGATACATATTTTCAACAATTTTTATATTAAAAAACACTCTCATATTTTAAAGATTAATCTATTTGAGTCAGTGTGTGTGTTTTTGCACAAATCTTATCTCTGTTAATGTTTAAAAATATTTAATCAAATATGTGAAAAAAAAAGAAAAAAATAAATCTGTGAACATGTCTTATTTAACGTTATCGGGTCTTGAATGAAATACAATTATTATAATATGCTGTTGCTGTTAATATTGTTTGTAGTTGATTTGAAATTAAATCGAGATAAATGCTAATTTACTCAATAAAAATTATGAATAAATGCAAATTGTATAGTAATTAAAGCGATAGGAAAAAATAACAGTGAAAAAGAAAAGTGGTGTGAATAATAAGGAGGAGATAAAATTAAGCCTCCAATGCCCCCTAATTAATTAACACTTAAACTATTTTCCATAAACATAATTTAATTAACACACTATGACCATAAAAATGTCATAAATTTCTCCAGAATCAATAACCCGTCAGTTAAGATTTTTAAAGAATTTTTCTCACAAGCTTGATTAAAGAAAATATTTTAAAATATTTTCACATGTGTGTGTGTTTGTGATTGTCTATCATTTCTTCTGACACTTTATCAATTCAATGTATTCATTCCCATTCTTAAGCGGCAACAAATCTGTAAAGTAGAAAATAAAAATTTTATTGAGAGCAGAACTAATTGTTTAAAACTAAATCTGTTGTTTAATCTATTTAGTAATTAATTTTTTACTAGTAGAGAAATTATGTGTGTGTGTGATAGTGATATGTTCAGGGGGGAAGGGGAGAAATGTTAAAAGTCAAATGTCAAAGTGTAGTTTTAGGAATTTGTTACACAAATTTTCTATTAATTTTCTACGCAGATAAACATTAAGGGTCTTAGTCATAAACTTTTATCAAAGGTTTATAAATCAAATTTTTATACAAAATTTGTTTAATAAACCTTTTATAAAAGTTTATGAATAAGACAATAATTGTTAAAAAAAAAAAGGTCAAATTAATTTGTAGTGTTTTTTTTTTAATTTATAAACATCTTATAAAGTGTTTATAAGGGGTTAAGATTTTTATGTTAAGACATAAATTTCAAAAATTTTCTAAATCTTGTTTCAATATGAGAATAAAGTTTTTTGGTATTTTTAAATGCTGACATTTTTATGGCATGACAAATATGTCATAACATAATTTTATGTCATAACATAAAATTATTTTTTTCATCGTGTTCTTTTCTTAATGAATTAAACTCATAAAGAAACTTTTTTTTGCTGATATTTATGTCAAGACATAATAAGGAAATTTTTATGTCAAGACATAATTTTAGTCAAAAAATATGTAAGAAATTTCTAAAATTAGAAACATCAATTTTTTCTCTTTTTATTAAGCAAAACCTGGTTTCGTTTTCATTTTTAATGTTTAAAATTTTATAAACTTTCTTTTTGCTGACATTTATGTCAAGACATTTTATAGACATTTTTTATGTCAGGAAACACAGTTTGAACGTTTTCTTAATCACATTGAAATAATTTAAAAAGTAAATTTATGATTTTATTTTATGCTGACATTTTTATATCAAGACATATTTGTTATAACACAATGTTGACATTTTTATGTTGATACCTTTTCATTACCTTTATAATTAATTAAAAGATGAAAAAAACTCGTTATTTACGATTTTTTTAAAAAAAAGCTGACATTTATGTCATGACATAATAAAGAAATTTTTATGTCAGGACATAATATTAGTCAAAAAAATAAAAAAAGATATATTTTGACATTAAATATTTAAATATTTCTTCTAGACTGTTTTTAGCGCAACTTTTTTTTATAATTTGCTAATATTTTAAACATTTTTGTCATGACATAATGCTGACATAATTTTGTTAAGACATTTTTTTGTGAGATTTCTTGTAGACGTCTTTAAATTAAAAAAAAATACTTCTCGATGTTTTTCCTTACTTTAAAAAAATGCTGACATAAATATGTTAAGGCATTGCGTAAGTTTTATGTTATGACATATTTATTTTTCTTATTTTTTGTAAAAATTAATTTTCCAGAAAATGTTTACAATATTTTTTTATATATTTTCTTTTTTATGCAGACATTTATGTCATGACATAATTGTAACATTTTTGTTTGAAAACATCATCACATAATGCTGACATTAATACTTATATCATGCCATGTTGTGTACAGTTTTATGTTATTTTTCATATTTTTTATATTATGTTATTTTTGTTAATATTTATGTCTTGACATAATTGTAATATTTTTTTGTTAAAACATTATCACATTGTGCTGACATTAATACTTATGTTATGCCATATTGTTGACAGTTTTATGTTGTTTTTCATATTTTTTATATTATTTTATTTATGCTAATATTTATGTCTTGAAATAATTGTAATATTTTTTTGTTAAAACATCGTCACATTCTGCTGACATTAATACTTATGTCATGCCATATTGTTGACATTTTTAGGTTATTTTTCATATTTTTTTTTAAATTCCCAATAAAAAAACTATTTTCAAGAAATGTTTTTAGCAAAATTTTTATATTTGTGGGTTCTTTTAACATTTATGTCATGACATAATTCTTAGAATTTATGTCAAAACGTATTTTTAGTTTTAATTTTGTTATTATTACGTTTTAAATTATTACAATTTTGCTTTAGTAATTGTTTTACTTAAACATGGTAATGTTGTTATCTTTATGTCATAACACAATTATGTTAAGACACTTTTATGTTAAGACATAAATCATGACATTTTTATGTTAATCAAATATTTATTATTAATTTTTTAAACTAACAATTTTTTTCTCTTCGTTTTTTCTTTCCAGATCTATCAAGTTTTCTATGTCATGTTAAAATCTGCCAATTCTCCCCGTCCTGCCTCTTGGATCCTAGAGAAATCTCTAGATGGTTATAATTTCCAAGCTTGGCAATATTTTGGACGTTCAGAACTCGACTGTAAACAACGTTATAATCTCCCAGCACAAAATGGCAAATATATATTTCAAAATGATACCGAAGTTATCTGTACAACACAATTCTCTAAAGCTTTGCCTCTCGAAAATGGCGAGCTACATGTATCGCTACTTAAAAATCGTCCTGGAGCTATGGAACAAACTCAAGAGTTAATGGATTTTATAACGGCCCGTTATATACGTATACGTTTTCAGGGTATGCATTCTACGGCGAATTTAGATAATAGTGTTTACTGGCAATTGGATGCTCATTCCCTGGAGAAACGTAGTTTTTACTCTTTGAAACAGATCAGAGTTAGTGCCCGTTTAGATTGTCATGGTCATGCAGAGAAAACCAAAGAATTGGCCGAAAAGTATAAAGGTCAAAAGGAATTTTCCGGTTTAGAATCAACATTACAATGTGAATGTCAACATAATACCTGCGGTAATGATTGCTCTCAATGCTGCCCTCTTTACCAGGATAAACCCTTTCGTAATGGCACCATGCGTGAAGCTCATGAATGTGAGATTTGTCAATGTAATGATCATGCTGAAACTTGTATATATGATCGTTTTTTGGAACGAGGTGTATGTCAAGATTGTCGTAACAATACTACAGGCAATGAATGTGAATTCTGTTTAAATGGTTTCTATAGACCGCAGGGGGCTTTACGCTCAGAAGCCTGTATACCCTGTGAATGCGATACCAAAGGATCGACTGGTTTGTGTCATGCCGAAGGTGGTTCTTGTATATGTAGAGAAGGGTTCCAGGGACGAAAATGTGAAGAGTGTTTGCCGGGTTTTTATGGTGAAGATTGTCTTAAGTGTGAGTGTGATGAAAGGGGTACCTTGGCCGATAGCGAGTGTGCAGGTGTGTGTGTTTGTAAGGCTAATGTAGAGGGTGATACTTGTAATCTATGTAAAGAAGGATTTTACGATTTGAGCGCGGAAAACCCCGAAGGCTGTTCTCCTTGCTGGTGTTCTGGCTTGGAGGCCGGCTGCTCTAGTGCCCAATTGTCCACACTGGCTTTTGAAACCCTTAACGATTGGAAAATTACCGATATTACACGATCTCAAACAGCAGTACCTGTTTTAGATTCTGACACCAATTTCCTGGGTTATGGCATGTATGATTTATCCAATGTAGAGGCCATCTATTGGCAAGCTCCTCAAGGTTATTTGGGTAATCGTTTAACTAGCTATGGTTCACGCTTATCCATACAAGTCAATTGGGTAACCATAAGAGGTGATACTTCCGGCAAACCTACTTCTGGACCTAATGTTATATTATTCGGTAAAAATGGTTTAAAAATAGCCTATGGTGATGAGGAGTTTACTAGAGGTTCCAGTGCCACCATTAATATAACTCTCGAACAGAGTGGTTGGTATCATGTACCTGCACAAGTTAAAGATATAAAAACTCGTCTCAGACGTAATGAGTATCATGGTTCCCAAGTTACTAGAGCTCAATTCTTAGCGGTTTTAACTAATTTAGAAGCTCTCTTGGTGAGAGCCGCTTTTCATACCGATCAAGTGGAAACCAATTTGGAAAGAGTGATTATATATAGCGGAGGCTTAGAGCTAGGAGGTCCACCTTCCTCTAAAGTGGAACAGTGTAGATGTCCTTTAGGCTATACTGGATTATCCTGTGAATCTTGTGATTTTGGTTTCATAAGAATCTATGAAAACTCTAGTGATCATCATGAGGTGGGACGCTGTAAGCCGTGTCCCTGTAATGGTCATTCAAACTCGTGTGATTTGCAAAGTGGTGGCTGTGGCAATTGTATGCATAATACTTATGGTGAAAGGTAAGTGGAAGCTAAAGAAATTCAACTCGTTCAAAAAAAAGGTTAAAAACTTTACTAAGTCTAGACACTTTCCAAAAAACTCAACTTATTATCCACTCTTTTTGTTTCTACCTCATATATTAGATGTGAACGTTGTCAACGCGGTTACTATGGCAATCCCTTGCATGGTACTCCCCACGACTGTAAACCCTGTGCATGCCCTCTACTGGCGGCCAGTAATAACTTTTCGCCCAGCTGCCAATTGAAATCGTATGCTATTATGGACATAAACCCAATATATGGTGTGGTGGAAAATACCGAATACATATGCACACAATGTCCGCCCGGCTATACGGGTGATCACTGTGAAATGTGTGATGATGGTTACTATGGCAAGCCAACGGAATTGGGTTCGTCATGTCAGCCCTGTGACTGTGAGGGTGGACCGTGTGATGTCTTTACGGGCAGGTGTATAGTGTGCGAGTGAGTAGAAAATAAAAAACTTTGTTTAAATAGGAATTTGGAACATACAAATTTTAGGCATGACATAAAATTATGTCAAGACATAAATTTTTTTCTGTTAAGACATAATTAAACTATGTATTGATTTGTGTTAATTTTATGACAAATTTAATGCCCAAACAAAAATTAATACTTTTTGGATATAAATCCTTAATCAGTAAATAACATGTAAATTTTTTATTATAACAAAACTGATATTTAAATGTCATGACATAAAATACAGACAAAATTCATTATTATGTCAAGACATAAAGTATAGAAAAAACTATTTTTTCTATAAACTTCAAACTATCTCCAAAAAACTGAAATTAACATTTATAACGTGACATTTTTGTGGCAAGATATTATTTTATTTTATATCATGACATTTTTATGGCATGATATTTTTCATTCATTATTTTGTAAAGACATGAAGTGTAGAAAAATTTTAATTTTTCTATAAACTTCAAACTATTTCCAAAAAAAAACTGAAATTAACATTTATGTCATGACATTTTTGTGGCAAGATATTATTTTATTTATTTTATATCATGACATTTTTATGGTATGATTTTTTTGTGTCAAGATATATTCATATTTTTTAATTTTATATTAATAATATAAAACAATATATTATTAATATATTTTTTGCTCTTGACATATTTATGTTAAGACATAAACATGATCTACATTCATGGCATGACATTTTTCTGCCAAGACATAAAAAAACTTTTTTTTATTAAGAGTCTAATATTTCTAAGGTTTTATATTTGCTTGAAAACAGTATAGACATTTTTATGTCAAGACATAAACTAGACATATTTAGTTTTGGACATAATTTAAAGATAATTTTTTTTTTTCAACAAAACCTTTTTTATATTTTAATATTATTATCTTATTTTCTAACGTGACATACATATTTATGTCTTAGCATATTGTTGACATATTTATGTCATGACATTTTTCTGTCAAGACATAAGAAAAAAGTTTTTGTTTATTAAGAGTCTAATATATCTAAGTTTTAATATTTGCTTAAAAATTGTATAGACATTTTTATGTTAAGACATAAACTTGACATATTTATGTTTAGACATAATTTTAAGATAATTTTTTTTTTTTTGTAATTAAACTTTTTAAAGTTAGTGCAATAAATTTTACTATCTATTACTGACTTTTGGTGAATTTCTTAAATTTTATGTTATGACATTTTTATGTCAAGACATAAATTTAAATTTTTTATATAATTTTACTTTTTTAAGTTATTTTAAAAGAATTTTTAATGTAAAAAATTATTCCTTCTATGTACTGAATTAAAGACTTTGTTGAAATTTATGTCATGACATTTTTATGTCAACACAAAAATTTCAAATTTTTTATTGATGTGCTTTTTTAGTTTGTTTAATTAATTTCGCCATTTAGTACTAAATTTTTATGAAATTTGTTGAAATTTATGTTATGACATTTTTATGTCAAGACATAAATTTGATTTTTTTTTTTTTTTTGTAATTTAAGTTTTTAAATTTTATTTTTTAAGTTTGTCTAATATATTTCACTATCTAGTACTGATTTTTATGAATTTATTAAAATTTATGTTATGACATTTTTATGTCAAGACATAAATTTTAAGTTTTTGTGTAATTTTACTATTTAAAGCTATTTTAAAGGGATTTTAATCTTTATTTTAATTTTTGAGAAAATTTTGTAAATTTATGTCATGACATAACATAGACATTTTTATGTCAAGTACTTTTTTTTGTAATTTTACTTATTAAAGTTATTTTAAACAATTTTTTAATGTTAATTTAGATTTTTGAGGAAATTTTTGTAAATTTATGTTATGACATAACTTAAGACATTTTTATGTCAAGTAAAATTTTTTATGTAATTTTACTTTTTAAAGTTATTTTAAACAATTTTTTTAATGTTAATTTAGATTTTTGAGGAAATTTTGTAAATTTATGTTATGACATAACTTAAGACATTTTTATGTCAAGTAAATTTTTTTTAAATTTTTTAATTATTTTTTTGTAAAAATTAGTTTGGCTTTTAGAAAAGTTGTAAAATTGTGTTAGTTATATTGACATTTATGTCAAGACATTTAGGTTTTATAGAATTTCTTTGGTTTTAAAAAAAAAAAATAATTTTTTCATTCCAGCGGCAACACCGAGGGCTGGCATTGTGAGCGCTGCAAAATGGGTTATTGGGGTGATCCCTCTATGGGTTGTGAACCTTGTGATTGCTTTAGCGAAGGATCTGACAGTTCAGTTTGTGACAGTACTGATGGTCAGTGTTTGTGTAAACCACGTTATAGTGGACAAAAATGTGATGAATGTGCTGAAGGTTATGCACAAATTGATATGAAATGTGCACCATGCTCCTGTAATGAATGGGGTTCTATTGATCCTCATACCTGTGATCCTGATAATGGACAATGTCAATGTAAACCGGGAGTTCAAGGACTCAAATGCGATGAATGTGAAGAAGGATATTTTGGTCTAAAAGCAGAATCTTATGGTTGTGGTGGTAAGTGGAAGAAATTTCGTTTTTATTATTTAATATTTTTTGAAAAATTTTCAATTTGACTTTGAGTTTATATTTCAAGAGGAAACCCATCATAATCCATTAAATTATTTTAAATTTTATTTTTTTGTTAAAAAATCTTTAAAAAAAAATCTTGCGTATACAACCAACACTTTAGTTTTTAAATTGTTTTTTATGTTTCCCTTGATTATTGAAGTATTTTATAATCTTTATTTTTTTTTTTTTTTTGGGAAAAATACTTTTTGGAACGTGCTTTTGTTTTTTTTTTCATTGCTGTTGTATTCTTGGTGCTTTATTAATCTTTTAGTTGTTTTTGTTGTAAAGATTAAAAGCAGATGAATGTTTTCAAACAGCATCAATAGTCAAGACGTGCAACAATAATTGACCTGCTGCACTACAATTTAAGCAAAGAACTCATGTGATATATCTATACATTTCATAAAAATTTATTAAATTTCAAGTGCTTTCCCTCAAATCCATTCCATTCCATTTCGTTGTTGTTGTTGCTATGTTTTGCTTTTGTTTAAACAACCACTTGTAGTTAATGAAAGCAAACTGATCTTTTAAATATAATTTATTTGAACATTATTAAAGTTTATAAAACTCTTACCTTAATGTTCGTTTAACTTTTTTTCTTTTTAACGTAAATGTTCTGTTTCTTTTTTTTACTCTAAAAAAAATTATAAAGTTTTTCTTCTTTTTTTTTGGAAATTTCTTTTCAAATTTGAAAACTTTTTTGTTTAGTTTTTGAAAAGTTTATTATTATTTAGATTTTCCCTTTAAAAATTTAAAATGGGTCATTTCTGCTATGATGTGTGGTTAAAATAATGAGGTTAGGAAACTCTGAAAATAAATAATAAAAATGTTGAAAATTTTTTTTACGAAATATTGAACATTTTCAAAAATGTTTTTGATCATTTGGAATTCATTGTCTTAATTTATAAAATTCTTAATTTGAAAATATTTTTATGGTTTCCGAAATCCAGTTCTAGTTCAGCTCTAGATCAGTTCTAGTTCAGTTCTAGTTCAGTTCTAGTTCAGTTCTAGTTCAGTTCTAGTTCAGTTCTAGTTCAGTTCTAGTTCAGTACTAGTTCAGTACTAGTTCAGTTCTA
>NC_060950.1:63339726-63342391 GCF_022045245.1 Lucilia cuprina | reverse complement strand
TAGTCTATAGTCTAGTCTATAGTCTAGTCTATAGTCTAGTCTATAGTCTAGTCTATAGTCTAGTCTATAGTCTAGTCTATAGTCTAGCCTATAGTATAGTCTATAGTCCAGTCTATGGTCTAGTCTATAATTTTGTGTATAGTCTATAGTCAAGTCTATAGTCTTTTCTACAGTCTAGTCTATAGTCTAGTCGATAGTCTAGTCTATAGCCTAGTCTATAGTCTAGTATATAGTCTGGTCTAAAGTTTAGTAATATAGTCTAGTCAAAATCTAATCTATAAATAATCTAGTCCATAAGGTAATCCAGTTTATAGTCTAATCTATAATATAGTCTGTAGTCTAGACTATAGTCTAGTATTTAGTCTAGTCAATAGTCTAGTCTTTAGCCTAGTATATAGTCTAGTCTTTAGTCTAGTCTATAGTCTAGTCTTTAGTATAGTCTATATTCTAGTCTATAGTCTATTGTATAGTCTAGTCTTTAGTCTAGTCTTTAGTCTATTCTTTATTCAAGCCTTAGTCTAGTCTATAGTCTAGTCTATAGTCTAGTCTATAGTCTAGTCTATAGTCTAGTCTATAGTCTAGTCTATAGTCTAGTCTATAGTCTAGTCTATAGTCTAGTCTATAGTATAGTCTATAGTCTAGTCTACAGTCTAGTCTATAGTCTAGTCTATAGTCTAGTCTATAGTCTAGTCTATAGTCTTGTCTATAGTCTAGTCTATAGTCTAGTCTATAGTCCTGTCTATAGTCTAGTCTATAGTCTAGTCTATAGTCTATAGTATTGTCTATAGTCTTGTCTATAGTCTTGTCTATAGTCTTTTCTATAGTCTTGTCTATAGTCTTGTCTATAGTCTTGTCTATAGTTTAGTCTATAGCCTAGTCTATAGTCTAGTCTATAGTCTATGGTGAGGTTTATAGTCTAGTCCTTGGTCATATCTAAAATCCGATCTATAATCTAGTCTAATCTATAGTTTAGTCAACAGTCTTGACTATAGTTTAGTTTTTTAGTTAAAATCATAAATCTTTAGGTTTTGCAGGCAGCATTTAAAAGAAAAACCTTTTTTTTGCGAATTTTCAAAAACCTTGACTAAATTCTTCTTTTAGCTTTTGGGCACATGCCACAAGTAGTTAATAACTATAAAACTTGACAGTAAACAGTTTAAACACTAATAGAGAACAACAATAAAACCAGGTGCATAATTTACACTCAGGTGTCAAGAAAAAGCAAAAAAAAAAAAAAAAAACTTTAGCACAAAATAATTAAAATTATGAGCCTTAACAAAAAAATGACTTGTAATTTAAACATTTGAAAATGAGGGGAAGGTTTAATCTTGTTTGAGATAAAACTTTTTTTTTTCATAAAAATAAATCTTGTAGATTTTTTTTTTCAAACATGAACTATATTTTATGGTCAAATAAGTAACTAGTACAACATAGTTGCATGATAAAATACCAGGGTATATTATGTGTTGACAGAGCAGCCATTAGAAACGAAGATGTAAAAAAGAAATGTTAAAGATGACACTTTTGCCAAGCACTCATATTGCATTTGCTAAAGAAGAGATATTAGAAAAATATCATATATCTTTTTTTTTTGGCCTATAGGTAACTCAAGAGTTTGTTGCAAGCAACATCAAACATGTCAACATTACATTTGTAAAAAAAACTGTAACACTTTCCAAGTAAAGTAATCTAATGCAGGGAAATATGAAAAAAAATGTGTGAATTTTTGTTGCCTCAAATAAATAGAAAATAGAAATTAATTAAGAAATTAATTAACATCACTAGACCAGAACTTTATTTTTGGGTGGATAAATGTCGTACTAACGGACTCAGCAGTTCCCTCTATCTTTATGTTTATAAAAATAAACTTCAAGGCAATTTAAAGCAACCATGGCCGGCTTGCTTTAACAAAGAACAAAAGGTAATCATATCTCTCCACTCAAGTATACGCACATATGGAACACATTTTTATGTTTTACAAGACAAGCAACTAACTCTTTGGGGCACAAATTCTAAAACAAATTTTTTATATGTTTTTCAAAAAAAAAAAAAAAAAAAATCTTAAAAAAATCTTAATAAATTAAAGAAAAAATCTTGTTCAAAATCATAAAAAACATAAATTGTTTGTAATAAAACTAGCATTAAATATTTGTGTTAAGTTTTTTTAAAGAAAAAACTAGAACATAAAATATTTGGCCTTTAACTAATAAATAACAAAAAATAACATCTACAAAAAAACACCTCAAACTTTTTAATAAATACACCATTTTATATCCCTCAAACTTCAAAAGGTACTCAGTTGAAGAACAAATAAAAAAATACTCTTTTAGTTTGTTTCTAGTTTCAATATTGCTTGGAAACCAAAAAGTACCAGTTGAAAAAAGGAAAAAGTACCAAAAAGTCCCTTTTTTGGTTCTCTATTATTTCAGCTTCAACATGCAAAATATCATGGTTCTAGATTTTAGGTAAATATTCTTGGCTCAAGATTCAATGGGCTTTAGGTTCAATATTGTAAAAAAGTTAAAAAGTACATTTTAAAAAACGAAAAACTACCAAAAACTGAACTAGAACATAACTAGAACAGAACCAGAACGGAACTAGAACTGAACTAGAACATAACTAGAACAGAACCAGAACTGAACTAGAACTGAACTAGAACTGAACT
>NC_060950.1:63335176-63339626 GCF_022045245.1 Lucilia cuprina | reverse complement strand
GACTAGACTATAGACTAGACTATAGACTAGACTATAGACTAGACTATAGACTAGACTATAGACTAGACTTTAGACTAGACTATAGATTAGACTATAGACTAGACTATATTTCAGACTATAGACTAGACTATAGTTCAAACTATAGACTAGGCTATAGTTTACACTATAGTTTAAACTATAGTTTAGGCTATAGACTAGACTATAGACTGGACTATAGACTAGTTTATAGACTTTACTATAGACTAGACTATAGACTAGACTATGTACTAGTCTATATACTAGACTATAGACTAGACTGTAGAAAAGACTATAGACTTGACTATAGACTATACACTAAACTATAGACTAGACTTTAGACTAGACTTTAGACTAGACTACAGACTAGACTATATAGAATATTCTATAGAGTAGACTATAGACTAGACTACAGACTAGACTATATTCTAGAGTATAGACTAAAGGTGAATGTTTGAGTATTTTTTTTTATAAATAAAACTTGCTTTATTAAACAATAATTTCTATGTAACTATAAGAATATGTAACAAATATATTATTCATTTTTTTGTCAATTGTGTGAAATATGTATTTCCAAACCTCAAAAATCAAATTACAAAAAACACATGTGTCCAAACTTTTTTTTTTTTCTTCTATATTGTTAATTTAAAAAAACTACATACAATAAACCACAAAAATTCAAATCAGCCAATTTTTTAAATAAAACCATTTAAAAAATCTTTAGTTAAAAAATTCACACAGTTTTAACAAAAAAAAAAAATTGGTCTAACATAAATCTTTGGTGGTCTATAACTATTAGGCCACAAACACATTTGTTTGATTTTTTTTGTTAAAGAAACATTTTACGACATAACGAAATGTAAATGTCACAAATTGTATTTCATTTCACAGACATTTAGGTTTTTATTTTCATGTTTCTGACTGACTTTACTCTGGTCATTAAATTGTAGTTAAATTAACAAAAAAACCAAAAAATATTTATAACAAATTTACCTCCAATCAATGAGTCATTTGAAATCGATTTTCAACTAAGAAACAAAAATTAATTGAAATTGAAAGTTTTTTTTTAATAGAGATTTTATAGCTTTTTAAAACATTAAAACCCTTTTACGTGTTTTAATGTTTATAAAATAACCATAAAACTGTTTAATATTTAACTTAAACTATTTTAATTTGTCGGCATAAACAAACAATTTTTGTTCAGCTACTACTTTTTTTAAATGAAAGTCACGTAGAAATTTTGAAAATAAAAACTTTTATAATGAACATTTTTCAAACAGCTTTTTGTAATGAAAGCCTTTTTTAAGATTTTTGAAATTTTCTTAATACAAAAGCCTTTTTAAAGCTTGTTATAACTAAAGTTTTTTTAAACCTTTTTATAACTAAAGTTTTTTATAACAAAAGTTTTGTAAAAGCTCTTTATAACAAACAGTTTTTTTAACGTTTTATAATGAAAATTTTTTTTAAAAGCTGTTTATAAAAAAAGTTTTTTATGACAAAGCTTTTTATAAGAAATCCTTTTAAGGATTTTATAACAAACGCTTTTTGAGCTTTTTTAACAAAACATTTTTTAAACATTTTGATAAAAAACACTTTTTCAAGCTTTTTAAAATGAAAACTTTTTAAAATTTTCTTTATACAAAAGCCTTTTTAAAGCTTTTTATTGCTAAAGTTTTTTCTTTTTATAACAGACATTTTTAAAGTTTTTTTTTTATAACAAACGTTGTTTAAAGCTTTTTATAATAAAATCCTTTTGAAAGCTTTTTATAATAAACGTTTCTTTAAAGTTTTTTTAACAAACGTTTTTTTCAAGCTTTTAATAATAAACCTTTCTTTAAACAAAAGTTTTAAAAGCATTTTCTAACAAAAGTTTTCTTTCAAGCTTTTATAAGGAAAGCTTTTATGACAACAGCTTTTTATAATAAAAGCTTTTTATGTTGAAATCCTTTTTTAAGCCTTTTTAACAAAAGCTTTCTGAAAACATTTGATAACAAAAGCTTTTTCAAGCTGTTTATAATGAAATCCTTTTGAAAGCTTTTTTAATGTTTTTTCTCAAATAAAAGCTCTTTCGAGCTTTTTATAATAAACGTTTTTTAAAACAAAAGTTTTTTTATTAACAAAGTTTTTTTTTAAATTTTATAATGAAAGCTTTTATGACAAAAGCTTTTTAACAAAGGTTTTTTTTTTCTAAAGCATTTTATAGCAAAAGTTTTCTTTAAAAATTGTGTAATGAAAGTTTTTATGGCAAAAGCTTTTTAAAATAAAAGCTTTTTATGACAAAAGCTTTTAATAATGAATTCCTTTTTAAAGTTTTTTTATTTTAAAGCTTTTTTAACAAAAGCTTTCTGGAAAGATTTGACAATAAAAGCTTTCTCAAACTCTTTATAATGAAGTACCTTTTAAAGCTTTTTTTTTAAAACTTTTTGAAGATTTTTTTACTAAATACTTTTCCTAGCTTTTTATAATAAACGCTTTTTAAAGATTTTTTTTAAACAAAAGCTTTCTTTAAACTTTTCGGAGCAAAAGCTTTCTCAAGCATTTTATAATAAACGTTTTTTAAAGCTTTTTATTTTAATAACAATTTTTTATAGAAAAAGCTTTTTTGAAGACTTTTATGTCAAAAGTGTCTCTAAGCTTTTTATAATGAAACCTCTTTTAAAGCTCTTTATATCAAGAGATTTTAAAGGGTTTTTATAACAAAAGCTTTCAAAAGCTTTTTTATAACAAAAGCTTACAAAAGCTTTTTATAACAAAAGCTTACAAAAGCTTTTTATGACAAAGCCTTTAATGACGACAAAGGCATACAGAAGCTTTAAATAAAAATAACTATTCAAAAGCTTTTTACTCAGACTTTTACAAGAAAATATTTAAAAAATCTAGAAATCCTTTTTAAATGCTTTTAAAAAAATTGGTTTATAAAACCATTTTATAATAATAGCTTTCAAGAAAAGCTTTTTTAGAATAAAAGTTTTTAAAACAAACCTGTTTTAGAATAAAATATTCAAAATATTAAAAATGAAATATAAATGAATATTTAATAAGCTTTTCAAACCAAAAATTTTAAACAAAAGATTTTTAAGTAAAAGTTTTTAAAAATAAAATAATTTGGTATATAAGCTTTTAAAAAGAAGCTTTTAACACTTTTTTTCATGAAATTTTAGTTTTTAAGTTAACTTTAAGCTTTTGAGAATAGAAGCTTTGAATAAAATGTCTTTTGGTTTTTAAAAGATTTTTTAAAATAAAAGTTTTTTTTTATACATACGTATGAAAAACATTTAAATAAAAATATTTACAAAAACTGTAAGCAAAAGATTTTATAATAGATTTTTCAAAAGCTTTTATTTCAACAAAAGTTGACCTATATTTTTTAAATGTGGAATTCTTTACTTCATTTTAGAGACCAAAACTCTTCTAAGACAGTCAATCAGGTGAATTTTAGTTTTTAAAAAGAATTTATACAATTTGTTTTTTGTTGTTGTTGTTGTTGCAAGAAACCATAAAAATAGTATTAATAGAAAAGAAAAACACATTAACAAATCAAACATTGATTACAAATCAAGGCTACGAAATACAATATAACAAGAACAACAATAAAAACTTGCAACAAATATGAAAAACAGCAAGAAAGACTAAGTCTAACTCCTTTGAAGTTTAGCTAAACAGAGATTTTTTTGTGAAATAAAGCACTTTATGGTTTAAAACTTCTATGATCGACAGACAACATTCCAATGTCCATAAAAATGTCAACAAGATTATACAGCTACATACACACTTACACTTACACAGAGACAGAGAGAGCGAAACAGCCGCTAAAGCAACAAGTTGCATTCTTATAATGTAACTTCAAATACTTGTCATGATTTGTAAGAAAATCTAAAGAAAAACTTAGTTGTTGTTGGTGGTAACAACACAGTAGTAATTGCCAGCCAAACGGGCAATTGGTCAATGTGGAATACAAGGCAATAGGTTGTTGTTACTATTTCTGTTTAAATAAAAAATAATGAAATAAATTATTTTATATTGAGTGGGCAAAAAAAAAATGAAAAACTAAACAAATAATAAGAAAAACAGGCACCAGGCTGTCTAGAAAGAAAAAGTTTGCTGGTTTTGCCAATAATTTATTAAAGTTTTTTAAAAATTTTATAAATTAAACTTTTAACTTGTATTTACACTAAAGAAAATAAATAGGGAGATGTTATTAAGGCAATAAGTTTAAATGATATTTATAGAATCTAAAAAGCTCCTAAAATAAAAGCTAGTTCAGTTGTAGTTCACTTGTATTTCAGTTCTAGTTCATTTAAAGTTCAGTTCTAGTTCTAGTTCAGTACTAGTTCAGTACTAGTTCTAGTTCAGTTCTAGTTCAGTTCTAGTTCAGTTCTAGTTCAGTTCTAGTTCAGTTCTAGTTCAGTTCTAGTTCAGTTCTAGTTCAGTTCTA
>NC_060950.1:63333872-63335076 GCF_022045245.1 Lucilia cuprina | reverse complement strand
GAACTAGAACAGAACTAGAACAGAACTAGAACAGAACTAGAACAGAACTAGAACAGAACTAGAACAGAACTAGAACTGAACTAGAACAGAACTAGAACAAAACTAGAAGAGAACTAGAAGAGAACTAGAACAGAAATAGAACAGAACTATAACAGAACTAGAACAGAACTAGAACAGAACTAGAACAGAACTAGAACAGAACTAGAATAGAAATAGAACAGAAATAGAACAAAACTAGAATAGAAATAGAACAGAAATAGAACAAAACTAGAATAGAACTACAACAGAACTAGAACAGAACTAGAACAGAACTAGAACAGAACTAGAACAGAACTAGAACAGAACTAGAACAGAACTAGAACAGAACTAGAACCGAACTAGAACAGAACTAGAACAGAACTAGAACAGAACTAGAACAGAACTAGAACAGAACTAGAACAGAACTAGAACAGAACTAGAACAGAACTAGAACAGAACTAGAACAGAACTAGAACAGAACTAGAACAGAACTAGAACAGAACTAGAACAGAACTAGAACAGAACTAGAACAAACTAAAAGAACTAGAACAGAACTAGAACAGAACTAGAACAGAACTAGAACAGAACTAGAACAGAACTAGAACAGAACTAGAACAGAACTAGAAGAGAACTAGAACAGAACTAGAACAGAACTAGAACTGAACTAGAACTGAACTAGAACAGAACTAGAACAAAACTAGAAGAGAACTAGAAGAGAACTAGAACAGAAATAGAACAGAACTAGAATAGAACTAGAACAGAACTAGAACAGAACTAGAACAGAACTATAACAGAACTAGAACAGAACTAGAACAGAACTAGAACAGAACTAGAACAGAACTAGAACAGAACTAGAATAGAAATAGAACAGAAATAGAACAAAACTAGAATAGAACTAGAACAGAACTAGAACAGAACTAGAATAGAACTAGAACAGAACTAGAACAGAACTAGAACAGAACTAGAACTAGAACAGAACTAGAACAGAACTAAAACAGAACTAGAACAACGCTAGAACAAAACTAGAACAGAACAGGAACAGATCAGGAACAGAATAGGAACAGAACCGGAACAGAACAGGAACAGAACTAGAACTGAACTAGAACTGAACTAGAACTGAACTAGAACTGAACTAGAACTGAACTAGAACTGAACTAGAACTGAACTAGAACTGAACTAGAACTGA
>NC_060950.1:63331682-63333772 GCF_022045245.1 Lucilia cuprina | reverse complement strand
TTCTATTTCTGTTCTAGTTCTGTTCTAGTTCTGTTCTAGTTCTGTTCTAGTTCTGTTCTAGTTCTGTTCTAGTTCTGTTCTAGTTCTGTTCTAGTTCCGTTCTAGTTCCGTTCCAGTTCTGTTCTACTTCTGTTGTAGTTTTCTTCTAGTTTATTCTAGTTCTGCTCTACCTCTATTATTTTCCCAATACCAAAAAACTATATTAAACGATTTTTAAACATTTTACAAATTTTGTAAAACAATAAAAAACATAAAAATAATTAACAAAAATTAATTTTAGGGGAATTTTTATAGAAAACCTAAAAATCGTTATAATCTTCAAATATTTTGTAAAATTTAAATCAATTTTCTCAATGTATAAAGATGTCATTTTAATTACATTTTACTCATAATATTTTAATTAATCTTTAACTAATAACAAACTCCCCATTTTCACACACACAATGAGATAAATTTGCATAAATTTTTATATAAAAATTTGTTTAATTGGAATGTTGCAGTAGAGAAGGGCTGATTATGACATCTTTGTTTTTTTTCAGATACCAAAAGTCTAGTTATGTTAATTTTAAATAAAATAATCTTAAATTCAAAAAAAAGGCTTAGCGCCAAATAAAGTTTAAATCAGTTTTATAATTGGTCAAGATAAAGATGACAATGGGAAAGTGACATTTTTAATGGGAAAAATATTTTAATTAAATGAACGAGGGGGGTTTAGAAAAATTATGTTAAACTTAAATAAGCTGTAATTTAAAAAGAATTATGTAACATTTTTTACATTTTACTGTAAATATTTTTTACTTTTATTTTTCTTTTTAAAATTTTTTAGATTTTTTCTTCACAAATTTAGTCACGTTTATTATGTGACTTTATTAAAATGTAGTTGTGTTTATGATTTTGTAATAAAATGTGATGAAAACTGTTAATTTAAAGACCCACCACATAATTTCCGCAATATTTGTTGTGATTTTCTAAGAATTTATTTTCAAGCAACAAATTACAAAATAAAGTTGAAAATGAGGAGTGTACGTGTTGCTTGAAAAATAAAACTGCTGGTGTAAGAGACACATGTTTAAATTAAAGTTTTTTTTTTTTTTTTTTTTTTTTTGAAAACCTAGATAAAGCAAGACAACCTTATAAAACCTGAGATTTAAAATTCAATTTCATTATAAAGTTTTTTTTTCAAGTCAAACAAACAAAAATGTTTCAAGTTAAGTTGGGATCTAAAACTTTTTTTTAGAGAATAAATCTTAACAATGACTTACTTTCAATCTACAAACTAAATCCCAGTCAGTTTCAAGCCACAAAACGCATTTTCTTTGAATGTTGCAATTGTTGTTGTTTGTTGCTTTGTGAATTGAAGCATGCAGCAATAGAAAATTATTTGTCGAAAAAAATAAAAATGCTCAACTGCACCTTTTTCTTTGGTAACCTGAGTAAAATGGTATTTGTGTCTAAAAAGAAGACGACTTCTTAGTCTTTTCCTTCTTCTTTAACAAGTGCTTGTTGCTGTTGTTACAACAGAATGAAAACAGACGGACCGACAGACAGACATACACAACTTTAACATATTCTCGTACAAATGACATCTTACTAAGTTATTTATGTGTGTTGTAGTTTTAATACTTGTACGAATATCTTGTTGTTGCAGTTGCCAGCAATTGTTGCTGCTACTCGTAATTGCAACATATGTATTTGTAATCGTTTGTGTTCTATTATGCGTAGATATTCTGCGTTGAAAGTTTAAGGAACCAAAAAATGCGTATGCATAGAAAGCAACAAGAACAACAAAAACAAATAGACAAAACCCAACATGCAAAAATGTTTCCAAATAAATGTAAATAAGTTATGTTCTAGTTCTGCTCAAGTTCTGTTCAAGTTGTGTCCTAGTTGCGTTTTAGTTGTGTTCTAGTTCTGTTGTAGTTTTGTTGTAGTTCTGTTGTAGCTCTGTTGTAGTTCTGTTCTAGTTCTGTTCTAGTTCTGTACTATTTCTGTTCTATTTCTGTTCTAGTTCTGTTCTAGTTCTGTTTTAGTTCTGTTCTAGTTCTGTTCTAGTTCTGTTCTAGTTCTGTTCTAGTTCTGTTCTAGTTCTG
>NC_060950.1:63292116-63331582 GCF_022045245.1 Lucilia cuprina | reverse complement strand
AGTTCAGTTTTAGTTCAGCTCTAGTTCAGTTCTAGTTCAGTTCTAGTTCAGTTCTAGTTCAGTTCTAGTTCAGTTCTAGTTCAGTTCTAGTTCAGTTCTAGTTCAGTTGTAGTTGAGTTGTAGTTGAGTTGTAGTTCAGTTGTAGTTCAGTTCTAGTTCAGTTCTAGTTCAGTTCTAGTTCAGTTCTAGTTCAGTTCTAGTTCAGTTCTAGTTCAGTTCTAGTTCAGTTCTAGTTCAGTTCTAGTTCAGTTCTAGTTCAGTTCTAGTTCAGTTCTAGTTCAGTTCTAGTTCAGTTCTAGTTCAGTTCTAGTTCAGTTCTAGTTCAGTTCTAGTTTAGTTCTAGTTCAGTTCTAGTTTAGTTCTAAATCAGTTCTAGTTCAGTTCTAGTTCTGTTCTAGTTCAGTTCTAGTTCTGTTCTGGATCTGTTCTAGTTATGTTCTAATTCTGTTCTATTTCTGTTCTAGTTCTGTTCTAGTTCTGTTCTAGTTCTGTTCTAGTTCTGTTCTAGTTCTGTTCTAGTTCTGTTCTAGTTCTGTTCTAGTTCTGTTCTAGTTCTGTTCTAGTTCTGTTCTAGTTCTGTTCTAGTTCTGTTCTAGTTCTGTTCTAGTTCTGTTCTAGTTCTGTTCTAGTTCTGTTCTAGTTCTGTTCTAGTTCTGTTCTAGTTCTGTTCTAGTTCTGTTCTAGTTCTGTTCTAGTTCTGTTCTGGTTCTGTTCTAGTTCTGTTCTAGTTCTGTTCTAGTTGTGTTTTAGTTCTGTTCTAGTTCTGTTCTAGTTCTGTTCTAGTTCTGTTCTAGTTCTGTTCTAGTTCTGTTCTAGTTCTGTTCTAGTTCTGTTCTAGTTGTGTTTTAGTTCTGTTCTAGTTCTGTTCTAGTTCTAGTTCTGTTCTAGTTCTGTTCTAGGTCTGTTCTAGGTCTGTTCTAGTTCTGTTCTAGTTCTGTTTTAGTTCTGTTTTAGTTCTGTTCTAGTTTTATTCTAGTTCTGTTCTAGTTCTGTTCTAGTTCTGTTCTAGTTCTGTTCTGTTCTAGTTCTTTTCTAGTTCTGCTCTATTTCAATTCTAGTTCACTTCTGTTCTAGTTCTGTTCTAGTTCTGTTCTAGTTCTGTTCTAGGTCTGTTCTAGTTCTGTTCTAGTTCTGTTCTAGTTCTGTTCTAGTTCTGTTCTGTTCTAGTTCTGTTCTAGTTCTGTTCTAGTTCTGTTCTAATTCTGTTCTAGTTCTGTTCTAGTTCTGTTCTAGTTCTGTTCTAGTTCTGTTCTAGTTCTGTTCTAGTTCTGTTCTAGTTCTGTTCTAGTTCTGTTCTAGTTCTGTTCTAGTTCTGTTCTAGTTCTGTTCTAGTTCTGTTCTAGTTCTGTTCTAGTTCTGTTCTAGTTCTGTTCTAGTTCTGTTCTAGTTCTGTTCTAGTTCTGTTCTAGTTCTGTTCTAGTTCTGTTCTAGTTCTGTTCTAGTTCTGTTCTAGTTCTGTTTTAGTTCTGTTCTAGTTCTGTTCTAGTTCTGTTCTAGTTTTGTTCTGTTCTAGTTCAGTTCTAGTTCTTTTTTACTTTGGTTCCTTTTGGGTGCTAACCCTGTTTTTCTTGAGATATTATTAGTGATTGCCAAATAAAACCACTTTAAGTTGTGACACATAAAAATTAACAGTACATAAATTTTGCTTATTTTTATTTATAACAAAATTATTAGTTTTTTATTTCTTTTAAATAATTTATGTTTATTTAGTTAAAAAAAAATAATTTTGTTAAAGGAGAACTAAAATTTAAAATAATTTATGTTAGCAAATCATTAAAATTATGAACGGTTTATGATTATGGAATGTAAACATTTTAAAAAACTGTTATAAATAAAATTATTTTTAGATAAAAAATGTTAAGCCGAAAGATAAAATAAGAAATGTAAAGCTTATTTTGTTGACTTTAGAAGGAGTTAAACATATTTTATGATTTGAAAAGTTTTTTTTTTCAAAAATTTTATTTTAAAAATTTATAAGATTTTTAAGTTTTTTTTTGGGTTTAAAAACAAGACATATTAAGGAATTTGTTTAAAAACCGGTTTTTTATATAGTTTAGGAAAGTGTTTTGGTTTTGCTGTAGAAATATTTGGCAATTTGCTATTTTTAAGCAAAAACCAGGGTGGCGTATGATTAATATTAATTATAGTTTTTTAACTATAACTCGGGTAATTGTGGAGTGAGTTAAATGATTAAGGGCTTAAATTAAAGCTAAAATTAAAGGCTATTTAAGAAAAATATAAGCAGTTTAAATTTTATTTCTTTTAATACAATTAAAACAAAATTTAGAAAAAATTTATTTCAAAAATTAAAGAAAAATTTAGTTTAAATTAAAAATTAAGGGTTGTGATGCTAAAAATTTTTATTAAAATTTGTCTATTTATTGAAGTGTTAGTTTTCAGCATTAGAATATTCAATTATAAATTTCTTAGAATTTTTAAAAAAATAATAAAAAAATTATTCATAATATTCTCACTTCGTTAAATTTATTTCAAAACAATTAAATGATAAGCTAAGCAATGTGTTAATAATTTTTAATATTTATTTTCGAAAATAACACAAAAGTATTCATTTAAATTTACCGCCTTCAAAAACTGATTATCAGTATTTAATATTGCTGTAATAAATAATGAATTAAACACACTACGACATCTATGTCTAATGTCTAGATGAATGAATTGGTTTTGTAATAGTACATCTATGAAATTGACTGCAGCTCCATTGTAAACAATAAATAATTGTTTTAATTACATATTTTTTTTTTTGTTTTATTATTTTGTTATTATAACACATGAAAATAAACACACAAATACAAAGTATGTTTTGGCATACAAATGAATGAATTGTTAAGAGTTTTATGAAATTGATAACAAAGGTTTGGCTTTAATGAACTACAGATGAGTTTTGAATTTAACATGATTTTAACAATATGTTAATTGTTATAATACAACAAAAATCATAATGATCACACTAACTTCATTAAGTGTTGATTTAAAATGAAATTTGAAAAAAAAAAAAAAAATTGAAAAATTTTAAAGAAAATTTTCAAAAATCTTTGAACTTTGGCGAAATTTTTAAGAAAAACCTTTAAAATAAATTTGTTCAATTTTCTACATAATGATAGTTAAAGTCATCTACTATCATTTTATAAAATAAAATTTTGAAATTTTTCAAATTATCTTATTTTAAAAAATATTTAAAAACCAAACCATATAACAAAACCTTAAAATTTTCCTACAAAAAAGAAACTTTAAAAATCTATTTCTCTTCTTTATTTCATTACCTCTGGTTATCACCTTGAAAGAATCTCTACAGTTGTGTTGTTACACTGTCTTAACATTGGCCATAGAACCACAACACAGCTGTCTTTTAACTGTCTTTTTTAGTTTTTTTTCTTAATAGAAAACCATAAATAAATATATAGATAGATTTTTTTTTGCAGCTCTTTTATTTTTCAATCCATTCACACATAGATCGAGCTTTAAACGAAAGTTTAACAACAGTTTACTATCAAGATTTTATAACAAACATTTACGTTTTTGGCATTAAACCTCAACACATTTGTGTTTTGTGCCGGTTGAAGTTTAAATAGACAAAAACAAAGAACAGAAATAAAACTAGAAATAATATCAAAAAAATAATAAACAAAAATTCATTCTTGAACCAAAACTAAAGACAAAAAAAAACTTAGATCTTTTGCAGGAACCCATAAGGCTTTAAATAAAAGATTAGAACAGGTTCTAGTAAAAAGCTGCAAGCCATAACAGAGTTTGCCTATAATTAGTGTTAAATAAAGCACCAAAAACATTTCATTGTATACTTCACAGGACTAATCTAGAGAGTCCACTATAGACCAGACTTCGACATGTCTATATAATAGACATTGTCGACTACAAATTTATCGATAGACTGTAATAATCTCGACTACAAATTTATCGATAGACTGTAATAATCTCGACTACAGACTCGTTCACTAGTTTTAGTTCAGTTCTAGTTCAGTTCTAGTTCAGTTCTAGTTCAGTTCTAGTTCAGTTCTAGTTCAGTTCTAGTTCAGTTCTAGTTCAGTTCTAGTTCAGTTCTAGTTCAGTTCTAGTTCAGTTCTAGTTCAGTTCTAGTTCAGTTCTAGTTCAGTTCTAGTTCAGTTCTAGTTCAGTTCTAGTTCAGTTCTAGTTCAGTTCTAGTTCAGTTCTAGTTCAGTTCTAGTTCAGTTCTAGTTCAGTTTTAGTTCAGTTCTAGTTCAGTTCTAGTTCAGTTCTAGTTCAGTTCTAGTTCAGATCTAGTTCAGTTCTAGTTCAGTTCTAGTTCAGTTCTAGTTCAGTTTTAGTTCAGTTCTAGTGCAGTTCTAGTTCAGCTTTAGTTCTGTTCTAGTTCTGTTCTAGTTGTATTCTAGTTCTGTTCTAGTTCTGTTCTAGTTCTGTTCTAGTTCTGTTCTAGTTCTGTTCTAGTTCTAGTTCTGTTCTAGTTCTGTTCTAGTTCTAGTTCTGTTCTAGTTCTAGTTCTGTTCTAGTTCTGTTCTAGTTCTAGTTCTGTTCTAGTTCTGTTCTAGTTCTGTTCTAGTTCTGTTCTAGTTCTGTTCTAGTTCTAGTTCTGTTCTAGTTCTGTTCTAGTTCTGTTCTAGTTCTGTTCTAGTTCTGTTCTAGTTCTGTTCTAGTTCTGTTCTAGTTCTGTTCTAGTTCTTTTCTAGTTCTGTTCTAGTTCTATTCTAGTTCTGTCCTAGTTCTGTTCTTGTTCTGTTTTAGTTATGTTCTAGTTTTGTTCTAGTTCGGTTATAAACACGACTATAGACTTATCAATAGACTCGACTTTAGTCTCGACATCGTAATAGACTCGTTTATTGAATCTCTTATAGATACTCCATTTTTTCTGCCATATTCTCCAACGCACCCAACTTTATGTGTTCAAATTATTGGATTTTTGTTAAATTTTGTTTTTCTCTGTACGATTTTTGTTCGCTTATAATTTTTCGTGTATGATGAAAGTATTATGAATGTCTGTTTTATGTTAAAATGTTTTTTTTTTTTGTAATTTTTGTTGTATTTTTTTGCCAAAGCATAGAAAATGTATTCTTTTTCATACAATTTATAGTTCAATAGGTCAACGATGCGTTGAATTTAGTGGGGAGTTAGAAAAAAGAGATTTTTTATTTAAGATTTTCCATTTCTATGCTGCTGAGACTAAATATGTGGAAAATTAAAATTTACTATAGAAAACTTCTTAATAAAAATTTCATAAATAATATAAAGCTAAAGCGTTAACATGGGTGCAATAGGATTTTCCAGTTATTAGAGGGTCTTAACTGATTAAAAGTTACCAGGTTGTATTTTTTTTCTTTCAAATACTTGTCTTTTTGTTTAAAAGTGTTTAGAAATAACTTTTGTGTGATTCGTAAGTTTGTCAAAAAAGAGATTTATAGTGAGATAATGTTTCTTTAGTTTTATGCTTGATTTCAATGTCTGTCTGTCTGTTTGTCTTTCTGTCTGCCTGTTAGGTTTAGCCCAAAACGAAATCTTTAGTTTTGCCTTCTTTTTTATAGGAATTTTATTATAACTCCTTGTTGAAAATATGGTTTCAATTACTTATAGAAATCTTTGATAAAGCTAGATATTTCCGTTATTTTATTAGCTATGTCTTTAATTTTTGTAAAACAAAGGATTTGTTTTTTGAAGCTTGTTAGAAAAAAAGTATCTGTTAAAACTGTGGGAACTTCTTTTTATGATCTTTAACTTTCAAATAAACAAATCTTTAAATAATTTTTTTTATTTTAAAGAAAATCGAAAAAAAAACTGAAAAAAAAAATTATGCAAAACACATTTCCAGCTTCTAGTTGTTGTTCATTTCGTCTAGTTGTTAATTTTTTTTCTACTCGCAGTCAGTCAGAGAGACTTTTGATTGTAAAATGTGAAAGAAAGACCTTTCATTTATGTTGTATTTAAGTTACTTTGTTTCTATTGTTGTTGTTGCTGCTATAGCTGATAATTGTTGTTGGTTGTGTATAGGTTGCTGCGTTTTCTTGTTGTTGTTTTTCTGTTTCTTCTTTTAACATGTTCTTTGGAAGATTCACGTGACACTGTCACATTAAGGGGTATTGTCAAGGAAGGGGAGAAACCCAATAAACAGAAGCAGAACTAGATCAAAACTAGGGTAGAAATAGATGAGAACAGAACTACATCATGACTAGAATAGAACTAGAACAGAACTGGTACAGAACTGGAAAAGAACTAGAACAGAACTAGAACAGAACTAGAACAGAACTAGAACAGAACTAGAACAGAACTAGAACAGAACTAGAACAGAACTAGAACAGAACTAGAACAGAACTAGAACAGAACTAGAACAGAACTAGAACAGAACTAGAACAGAACTAGAACAGAACTAGAACAGAACTAGAACAGAACTAGAACAGAACTAGAATGTAACTAGAACAGAACTGAACTAGAACAGAACTGAACTAGAACAGAACTGAACTAGAACAGAACAAGAACAGAACAAGAACAGAACTAGAACAGAACTAGAACAGAACTAAAACAGAACTAGAACAGAACTAGAAAAGAACTAGAACAGAACTAGAACAGAACTAGAACAGAACTAGAACAGAACTAGAACATAACTAGAACAGAACTAGAACAGAACTAGAACAGATAAACAGAACTAGAACAGAACTAGAACAGAACTAGAACAGAACTAAACAGAACTAGAACAGAACTAGAACAGAACTAGAACAGAACTAGAACAGAACTAGAACAAACTAAACAGAACTAGAACAGAACTAGAACAGAACTAGAACAGAACTAGAACAGAACTAGAACAGAACTAAACAGAACTAGAACAGAACTAGAACAGAACTAGAACAGAACTAGAACAGAACTAGAACAGAACTAGAACAGAACTAGAACAGAACTAGAACAGAACTAGAACAGAACTAGAACAGAACTAGAACAGAACTAGAACAGAACTAGAACAGAACTAGAACAAACCTAGAACAGAACTAGAACTGAACTTAAACAGAACTAGAACAGAACTAAAACAGAACCAGAACAGATCTAAAACAGAACTAGAATAGAACTAGAACAGAACTAGAACAGAACTAGAACACAACTAGAACATAACTAGAACAGAACTAGAACAGAACTAGAACAGAACTAGAACAGAACTAGAACAGAACTAAAAAGAACTAGAACAGAACTAGAACAGAACTAGAACAGAACTAGAACAGAACAAGAACAGAACTAGAACAGAACTAGAACAGAACTAGAACAGAACTAGAACAGAACTAGAACAGAACTAGAACAGAACAGAACAGAACTAGAACAGAACTAGAACAGAACTAGAACAGAACTAGAACAGAACTAGAACAGAACTAGAACAGAACTAGAACAGAACTAGAACAGAACTAGAACAGAACTAGAACAGAACTAGAACAGAACTAGAACAGAACTAGAACAGAACTAGAACAGAACTAGAAACAGAACTAGAACAGAACTAGAACAGAACTAGAACAGAACTAGAACAGAACTAGAACAGAACTAGAACAGAACTAGAACAGAACTAGAACAGAACTAGAACAGAACTAGAACAGAACTAGAACAGAACTAGAACAGACTAGAACAGAACTAGAACAGAACTAGAACAGAACTAGAACAGAACTAGAACAGAACTAGAACAGAACTAGAACAGAACTAGAACAGAACTAGAAAGAACTAGAACAGAACTAGAACAGAACTAGAACAGAACTAGAACAGAACTAGAACAGAACTAGAACAGAACTAGAACAGAACTAGAACAGAACTAGAACAGAACTAGAACTAACAGAACAGAACTAGAACAGAACAGAACTAGAACAGAACTAGAACAGAACTAGAACAGAACAGAAAAGAGAAAGAACTAGAACAGAACTAGAACAGACTAGAACAGAACTAGAACAGAACTAGAACAGAACTAGAACAGAACTAGAACAGAACTAGAACAGAACTAGAACAGAACTAGAACAGAACTAGAACAGAACTAGAACAGAACTAGAACAGAACTAGAACAGAACTAGAACAGAACTAGAACAGAACTAGAACAGAACTAGAACAGAACTAGAACAGAACTAGAACAGAACTAGAACAGAACTAGAACAGAACTAGAACAGAACTAGAACAGAACTAGAACAAAACTAGAACAGAACTAGAAAAGAACTAGAACAGAACTAGAACAGAATTAGAACAGAACTAGAACAGAATTAGAACAGAACTAGAACAGAACTAGAACAGAACTAGAACAGAACTAGAACAGAACTAGAACAGAACTAGAACAGAACTAGAACAGAACTAGAACAGAACTAGAACAGAACTAGAACAGAACTAGAACAGAACTAAAACAGAACTAGAACAGAACTAGAACAGAAATAGAACAGAAATAGTACAGAACTAGAACAGAACTAGAACAGAACTACAACAGAGCTACAACAGAACTACAACAAAACTACAACAGAACTAGAACACAACTAAAACGCAACTAGGACACAACTTGAACAGAACTTGAGCAGAACTAGAACATAACTTATTTACATTTATTTGGAAACATTTTTGCATGTTGGGTTTTGTCTATTTGTTTTTGTTGTTCTGTTGCTTCTATGCATACGCATTTTTTGGTTCCTTAAACTTTCAACGCAGCAGAATATCTACGCATAATAGAACACAAACGATTACAATACATATGTTGCAATTACGAGTAGCAGCAACAATTGCTGGCAACTGCAACAACAAGATATTCGTACAAGTATTAAAACTACAACACACATAAATAACTTAGTAAGATGTCATTTGTACGAGAATATGTTAAAGTTGTGTATGTCTGTCTGTCGGTCCGTCTGTTTTCATTCTGTTGTAACAACAGCAACAAGCACTTGTTAAAGAAGAAGGAAAAGACTAAGAAGTCGTCTTCTTTTTAGACACAAATACCATTTTACTCAGGTTACCAAAGAAAAAGGTGCAGTTGAGCATTTTTATTTTTTTCGACAAATAATTTTCTATTGCTGCATGCTTCAATTCACAAAGCAACAAACAACAACAATTGCAACATTCAAAGAAAATGCGTTTTGTGGCTTGAAACTGACTGGGATTTAGTTTGTAGATTGAAAGAAGTCATTGTTAAGATTTATTCTCTAAAAAAAAGTTTTTAGATCCCAACTTAACTTGAAACATTTGTTTGTTTGACTTGAAAAAAAAAACTTAATAATGAAATTGAATTTTAAATCTCAGGTTTATAAGGTTGTCTTGCTTTATCTAGGTTTTCAAAAAAAAAAAAAAAAAAAAAAAACTTTAATTTAAACATGTGTCTCTTACACCAGCAGTTTTATTTTTCAAGCAACACGTACACCTCCTCATTTTCAACTTTATTTTGTAATTTTGTTGCTTGAAAATAAATTCTTAGAAAATCACAACAAATATTGCGGAAATTATGTGGTGGGTCTTTAAATTAACAGTTTTCATCACATTTTATTACAAAATCATAAACACAACTACATTTTAATAAAGTCACATAATAAACGTGACTAAATTTGTAAGAAAAAATCTAAAAAATTTTAAAAAAGAAAAATAAAAGTAAAAAATATTTACAGTAAAATGTAAAAAATGTTACATAATTCTTTTTAAATTACAGCTTATTTAAGTTTAACATAATTTTTCTAAACCCCCTCGTTCATTTAATTAAAATAATTTTTCCATTAAAAATGTCACTTTCCCATTGTCATCTTTATCTTGACCAATTATAAAACTGATTTAAACTTTATTTGGCGCTAAGCCTTTTTTTTGAATTTAAGATTATTTTATTTAAAATTAACATAACTAGACTTTTGGTATCTGAAAAAAAACAAAGATGTCATAATCAGCCCTTCTCTACTGCAACATTCCAATTAAACAAATTTTTATATAAAAATTTATGCAAATTTATCTCATTGTGTGTGTGAAAATGGGGAGTTTGTTATTAGTTAAAGATTAATTAAAATATTATGAGTAAAATGTAATTAAAATGACATCTTTATACATTGAGAAAATTGATTTAAATTTTACAAAATATTTGAAGATTATAACGATTTTTAGGTTTTCTATAAAAATTCCCCTAAAATTAATTTTTGTTAATTATTTTTATGTTTTTTATTGTTTTACAAAATTTGTAAAATGTTTAAAAATCGTTTAATATAGTTTTTTGGTATTGGGAAAATAATAGAGGTAGAGCAGAACTAGAATAAACTAGAAGAAAACTACAACAGAAGTAGAACAGAACTGGAACGGAACTAGAACGGAACTAGAACAGAACTAGAACAGAACTAGAACAGAACTAGAACAGAACTAGAACAGAACTAGAACAGAACTAGAACAGAACTAGAACAGAAATAGAACAGAACTAGAACAGAACTAGAACAGAACTAGAACAGAACTAGAACAGAACTAGAACAGAACTAGAACAGAACTAGAACAGAACTAGAACAGAACTAGAACAGAACTAGAACAGAACTAGAACAGAACTAGAACAGAACTAGAACAGAACTAGAACAGAACTAGAACAGAACTAGAACAGAACTAGAACAGAACTAGAACAGAACTAGAACAGAACTAGAACAGAACTAGAACAGAACTAGAACAGAACTAGAACAGAACTAGAACAGAACTAGAACAGACTAGAACAGAACTAGAACAGAACTAGAACAGAACTAGAACAGAACTAGAACAGTACTATAACAGAACTAGAACAGAACTAGAACAGAACTAGAACAGAACTAGAACAGAACTAGAACAGAACTAGAACAGAACTAGAACAGAACTAGAACAGAACTAGAACAGAACTAGAACAGAACTAGAACTGAACTAGAACAGAACTAGAACAAAACTAGAAAGAACTAGAAGAGAACTAGAACAGAACTAGAACAGAACTATAACAGAACTAGAACAGAACTAGAACAGAACTAGAACAGAACTAGAACAGAACTAGAATAAAATAGAACAAAATAGAACAGAACTAGAATAGAAATAGAACAGAAATAGAACAAAACTAGAATAGAACTAGAACAGAACTAGAACAGAACTAGAACAGAACTAGAACAGAACTAGAACAGAACTAGAACAGAACTAGAACAGAACTAGAACAGAACTAGAACAGAACTAGAACAGAACTAGAACAGAACTAGAACAGAACTAGAACAGAACTAGAACAGAACTAAACAGAACTAGAACAGAATAGAACAGAACTAGAACAGAACTAGAACAGAACTAGAACAGAACTAGAACAGAACTAGAACAGAACTAGAACAGAACTAGAACAGAACTAGAACAGAACTAGAACAGAACTAGAACAGAACTAGAACAGAACTAGAACAGAACTAGAACAGAACTAGAACAGAACTAGAACAGAACTAGAACAGAACTAGAACAGAACTAGAACAGAACTAGAACTGAACTAGAACTGAACTAGAACAGAACTAGAACAAAACTAGAAAGAACTAGAAGAGAACTAGAACAGAATAGAACAGAACTAGAACAGAACTAGAACAGAACTAGAACAGAACTAGAACAGAACTATAACAGAACTAGAACAGAACTAGAACAGAACTAGAACAGAACTAGAACAGAACTAGAACAGAACTAGAAAGAAAAATAGAACAGAAATAGAACAAAACTAGAATAGAACTAGAACAGAACTAGAACAGAACTAGAATAGAACTAGAACAGAACTAGAACAGAACTAGAACAGAACTAGAACTAGAACAGAACTAGAACAGAACTAAAACAGAACTAGAACAACGCTAGAACAAAACTAGAACAGAACTAGAACAGATCAGGAACAGAATAGGAACAGAACTAGAACAGAACAGGAACAGAACTAGAACTGAACTAGAACTGAACTAGAACTGAACTAGAACTGAACTAGAACTGAACTAGAACTGAACTAGAACTGAACTAGAACTGAACTAGAACTGAACTAGAACTGAACTAGAACTGAACTAGAACTGAACTAGAACTGAACTAGAACTGAACTAGAACTGAACTAGAACTGAACTAGAACTGAACTAGAACTGAACTAGAACTGAACTAGAACTGAACTAGAACTGAACTAGAACTGAACTAGAACTGAACTAGAACTGAACTAGAACTGAACTAGAACTGAACTAGAACTGAACTAGAACTGAACTAGAACTGAACTAGAACTGAACTAGAACTGAACTAGAACTGAACTAGAACTGAACTAGAACTGAACTAGAACTGAACTAGAACTGAACTAGAACTGAACTAGAACTGAACTAGAACTGAACTAGAACTGAACACTGAACTAGAACTGAACTAGAACTGAACTAGAATAGAACTAGAACAGAACTAGAACAGAACTAGAACAGAACTAGAACAGAACTAGAACAGAACTAGAACAGAACTAAAACAGAACTAAAGCAGAACTAGAACAGAACTAGAACAGAACTAGAACAGAACTAGAACAGAACTAGAACAGAACTAGAACTGAACTAGAACTGAACTAGAACTGAACTAGAACTGAACTAGAACTGAACTAGAACTGAACTAGAACTGAACTAGAACTGAACTAGAACTGAACTAGAACTGAACTAGAACTGAACTAGAACTGAACTAGAACTGAACTAGAACAGAACTAGAACTGAACTAAAACTGAACTAGAACTGAACTAAAACTGAACTAGAACTAAACTAGAACTAAACTAGAACTAAACTAGAACTGAACTTAAACAGAACTAAAGTAGAACAGAAGTATAACTAGAAATGAACTAAAACAGAACTAGAAGTCAAATTTTTACGGAAATTTTGGTCGCTTTTCTTTGAGCTTAAAAAAAAGTTTGGACTGATAACGTGTGGTAACCATTTTTAGGGTTTCTAATAAGAATTGGTCTAACAAATTTTTTTCAAATTTTTAAAATTTATTGTAAATTAACGAGAATTTGAAATGTTTATATTCATGGTATAAGTTTTTTATGATTTGGCTTTTGATATATTTTGCTTTAGTTTTTATGTTAATATTTACTTATCAACATGTTGCTTTGTTGTTTTGAATTGCTGGCAACATGTTTCTTTCCCTGCAAGTTGTATCAAACCTAACAACACAACTGATTGATAAGAAGAGCCGACTATAAACACAACATATTTTATTTTTAAATGAGATTCATTGCAACTTTAGCAACAACAACAACAATAGCAAACGAATAATGTGGAGTAGCTCCCTAATGAGTTGTTGTTATTGCTGTTGTGTGTGTTTTTTAAGCAGAACAAGTTCTCTGCAAAAACAAACAACAAAAATCATTACAAAAATAAACCAAAAATAATACTGACTTCAAACCTAATATAAAACTTCTTGTTGTAGTTGTTTTTGTTGTTGTTGTGTTGGGCATTAAAGCTTTTGGAGAGCAACAAACAGTTATTCCCACATTTGTTGGCCATTTCACAAACAGTTGCAACGCGACAACGTGAGCGAACGGTTTGATATAGCGATTCCTCCGCACAGGAAATGAAAATACGGCGGCAAATATTTTATTTAAACTTTTTTTTTTTTGAAAACGAATAACGAAATTGAAAAGAAAAATTACAAAAAATTCTTAGAATGAAATTTTAAACATAATTTTTTTTTAAATTTATGCTTAATAAGCAATTAATTAAAAAAAAATTTATTGCAAAAAAAAAAAGAAAAATTATAAATAATTTATGATGGATGTTTAACTTTATAAGCTTAAAGAAAACTTACAAAAACGTTTCTTAATTCAAGCGTTAACTTTGTATTAACGACTTTTGATATTGTGGCCAAAACCGATTTTTAAAATAAAATTACATTAATGCGCATGCGTAAGGACGGGACGTGTTTCTAGAGTGTTTTTCATTTTAAATACTTTTTTTATTTATTTGTTTGTTTTTCAATAAAATACAATTCCTCCGGCTTTTTTTTTTCTTTTCTTCTGTTTAACTGGTGGCGACACTATACTAACTTAAATACTATAATAAAACTCTATATTGTGTTTGGCGTACGTTCGTTCATTGCCTTTAAACATACGATTTCTTGGATTTCTTCTACGAACTGTGTATGGTGGCTTTTCCTGCTTTCTGAATTCCTAACGACATGATCATGATCGACAACCAAGTTATTGGTTTTATTTTCTAGTTTTTTTTTTTTGTTCAATAACAAAAATAATGAATATAAGAATGAAAAGTGCAAATTATCATACAGAAAAGTAAAATAAAAAAATTAAAAAAAAAAATAGTAATAAGGCATTCAACACCCTGTTGCAAGTAAAGCCTTCATCCGTGTTTAAAATACAGTGTTTAAAATTTCTGTAAAACAACAAGAAATTGAAAATTATCTAAAAAATTATATGCATTAAAAAAGAAAAAAAATTATATAGAAAAATCTAAGAAAATTTTCACAAAAAGAAAATCAAATAAGTGAAATTCAACAAAAAAAATTAAAAATAAAGAAAATTGTGTAAAAATTATAAAAAGAAATAAGTTTCTAAAGAAAACCTCCTCAACAAGGATAATCATCAATAAAATTGGAATATATATTTTTTTTTTTTTTTACAAAATGTGAATAAGTTTTAACTTTTTATTTAAAACAAAATTTTCAATTGGTAAATTACTAATTATTGCAACAAATTTAAAGAAATATTTGAAATTGTTAAGAAAAGGATTTGAAACAAAATGATCAAACCAAAAATTGTAGTTCAGTTCGAGATTAGTTCTGGTTCAGTTCTAGTTCAGTTCTAGTTTAGTTCTAGTTTAGTACTAGTTTAGTTCTAGTTCAGTTCTAGTTCAGTTCTAGTTCAGTTCTAGTTCAGTTCTAGTTCACTTCTAGTTCAGTTCTAGTTTAGTTTAGTTCTAGTTCAGTTCTAGTTTAGTTCTAGTTTAGTACTAGTTTAGTCCTAGTTTAGTTCTAGTTCAGTTCTAGTTCAGCTCTAGTTCAGTTCTAGTTCAGTTCTAGTTCAGTTCAGTTCTAGTTCAGTTCTAGTTCAGTTCTAGTTTAGTTCTAGTTCAGTTCTAGTTCAGTTCTAGTTCAGTTCTAGTTCAGTTCTAGTTCAGTTCTAGTTCAAATCTAGTTCAGTTCTAGTTCAGTTCTAGTTCAGTTCTAGTTCAGTTCTAGTTCAGTTCTAGTTCAGTTCTAGTTCAGTTCTAGTTCAGTTCTAGTTCAGTTCTAGTTCACTTCTAGTTCAGTTCTAGTTCAGTTCTAGTTCAGTTCTAGTTCAGTTCTAGTTCAGTTCTAATTCAGTTCTAGTTCAGTTCTAGTTCAGTTCTAGTTCAGTTCTAGTTCAGTTCTAGTTCAGTTCTAGTTCAGTTCTAGTTCAGTTCTAGTTCAGTTCTAGTTCAGTTCTAGTTCAGTTCTAGTTCAGTTCTAGTTCAGTTCTAGTTCAGTTCTAGTTCAGTTCTAGTTCAGTTCTCGTTCAGTTGTAGTTCACTTCTCGTTCAGTTCTAGTTCTGTTTTAGTTCTCTTTTAGTTCTGTTCTAGTTCTGTACTAGTTTTGTTCTAGTTTTGTTAGTGTTCTGTTATAGTTCTGTTCTAGTTCTAGTTCTGTTCTAGTTCTGTTCTAGTTTTGTTCTAGTTCTGTTCTAGTTCTGTTCTAGTTCTGTTCTAGTTCTGTTCTAGTTCTGTTCTAGTTCTGTTCTAGTTCTGTTCTAGTTCTGTTCTAGTTCTGTTCTAGTTCTGTTCTAGTTCTGTTCTAGTTCTGTTCTAGTTCTGTTCTAGTTCTGTTCTAGTTCTGTTCTAGTTCTGTTCTAGTTCTGTTCTAGTTCTGTTCTGTTCTGGTTCTGTTCTAGTTCTGTTCTAGTTCTGTTCTAGTTCTGTTCTAGTTCTGTTCTAGTTCTGTACTAGTTCTGTTCGTGTTCTGTTCTAGTTCTAGTTCTGTTCTGTTTTAGTTCTGTTCCAGTTCTGTTCAAGTTCTGTTCTTGTTCTGTTCTAATTCTTTTCTTGTTCTGTTATAGTTCAGTTCTAGTTCTGTTCTAATTCTATTCTAGTTCTGTTTTAGTTCTGTTCTAGTTATGTTCTAGTTCTGTTCTAGTTCTGTTCTAGTTCTGTTCTAGTTCTGTTCTAGTTCTGTTCTAGTTCTGTTCTAGTTCTGTTCTAGTTCTGTTCTAGTTCTGTTCTAGTTCTGTTCTAGTTCTGTTCTAGTTCTGTTCTAGTTCTGTTCTAGTTCTGTTCTAGTTCTGTTCTAGTTCTGTTCTAAATCTGTTCTAAATCTGTTCTAGTTCTGTTCTAGTTCTGTTCTAGTTCTGTTCTAGTTCTGTTCTAGTTCTGTTCTAGTTCTGTTCTAGTTCTGTTCTAGTTCTGTTCTAGTTCTGTTCTAGTTCTGTTCTAGTTCTGTTCTAGTTCTGTTCTAGTTCTGTTCTAGTTCTGTTCTAGTTCTGTTCTAGTTCTGTTCTAGTTCTGTTCTAGTTCTGTTCTAGTTCTGTTCTAGTTCTGTTCTAGTTCTATTCTAGTTTGTTCTAGTTCTGTTCTAGTTCTGTTCTAGTTCTGTTCTAGTTCTGTTCTAGTTCTGTTCTAGTTCTGTTCTAGTTCTGTTCTAGTTCTGTTCTAGTTCTGTTCTAGTTCTGTTCTAATTCTGTTCTAGTTCTGTTCTAGTTCTGTTCTAGTTCTGTTCTAGTTCTTCTCTAGTTTTGTTCTATTTCTGTTCTAGTTCTGTTAAGTTCATTAAAGCCGCAGTTTTTAAAACCGAACTTTGAAAAATGCTTTAAAATTCAAAAATTTTATAAAATTTCTAATTGTTTTAAATATAATTTTTTATTTTGTCAACCAGAAAAATGTTGAACAATTAAACCATAAATTAATAAAATTTGACATTTAGTTAATATTACCTAATGCCAAAGCGAAAAAAAAAAATCACAAAAGTAAAGGAACTTCACTCTGTTTCTTAGGAAATCTATATTAAAAGCACAATGAAATCAGAAATGAAAAATAACAAAAACCAAACTTATCGATTTCAAATGTATTTTTGGTTTTTTTCTAAAGCCTACAAAAATACTAACAAAGTAAACAGTCATTCCCTTTTTTTGGGATTTCAAACATAAGAAAAGACAACAGGAGGCGCCATAATCTGACATTTAAAATCAAGTTCAATAATGTTTTGTTTGCTCTTTCTATCTATCTGATCATGGACTTTTTTTAATTGGGTCAAGTTGAAAAAAGAAAACAAAAATCGAAAGCCATTGTGCTTTAAGCTAAAGGGGAGAGATATATTGGACCAGACATTTAATTGGATTTGCCGCCTTTTAATTAAATTTTAAGGATTTATTTTTCTTGGTTGAATTGTTAGTTTAGTGTAGAGAGGAGAGTATAGTTAATTCCTTTTCTTTGTGCTTAGCTTGTTCTAATTTTTGATATAATGAAAATGAAAGATTGTGAAAGAAGAAGCAGAAGACATACCAGGTCGTCAGCGAACAGCTGCACTTGTTGCAATATTTAACAAAAATTCAGTTTGATTAATTAAGTTTGAACCCAGCAAAGTTTTTGTGAAGAAGAGAAATGAGGTGCAACAATTAAATTAAGCTTGTGGAAAAAACTTTTGAATAAAGCTTTTAAGTAAAACTTTTAGAAAAAGCTTTTAGGCAAAACTTTTTGAAAAAGTTAAAAGTTAACTTTAATAAAAAATTATCAAGTAAATCTTTTAAAATGAGCTTTAATAAAGCTCATTTTATTTTTTTTAAACAAGCTTAAAACATATCTTTTAATTCGATTTTCTAAAAAGCTTTAAATGCAGCTTTTAGAAAAACAAAGCTTTTAAAAAAGGTAAAGTAAGCAAAATCTGTTTGAATATTCTTTAAATTAAGCTTTTAAAATAAGCTTAAATAACATTATCAAAAAATTTTCAAGAGAACTTGATGTAAAAACTTTCAAACTCGAAGTAAAGCTGTCTTTAAAGCTTTCAGTTAAGCTTTTTTAAAAGATTTTAACAAATCTTTCAGTAGAAGTTTTAAATAAAGCTTTCAGTAACTTTCAAAAAAAAAACTCGAATTAAAGCTGTCTTAAAAGCTTTCAATAAAGCTTTTGTAAAAGTAAATGCTTTCAATAACGGACAACTTTTAGTAAAAACTTTCAATAAATCTCGTTGTAAAGCTTTCGTAAGAGCTGTAAATATAGCTTTCAATAAAGCTTGCAATAAAGCTTAGAGTAAATGCTTTAAATAAAGCTTTTACTTAAAGCTCTTAAGAAAGCCTTTAGTAAAAGATAGAAAAAAGCTTTCAATAAAGCTTTAAGAATAAGCTCTTTATTGAACTTTCAGTAAAAGCTCATTATAAGGCTTTCAGTAAAAGCTTATTTTATGGCTTTCAGTAACAGCTTTCAATAAAGCTTTCTATAAAAGAGTTCAATAAAACTTTCAGGAAAAGCTTTCAATAAAACTCATTGTAAAGCTATCGAAGTGTCAAATAAAACTTTAAGAATAAAATTTATAATAAAACTCGATGTAAAGCTTTCGCAAAAGCTTTCTATATAGACTTTAGTAAAGGCTTTTAAAACGCTTTCAGTAATATATATAAAAATCTTTCAGTGAAAGTTTTCAATAAAACTCTTAGTTAAAGCTTTCAATTAAGCTTTCAGTAAAAGCTCTTTATATAACTTTAAATAAAAACCCTATTTAAAACTTTCAGTTAAAGCTCTTTATAGGGCTTTCAGTAACGATTTTTACTAAAGCTTTCTATAAAGCGTTCAAAAAAACTTTCAGGAAAAACTTTCAATAAAGCTTAAAGTAATGTTAACGAAGTGTTAAATTAAGCTTTCAGAACAAAATTTATAATTAAACTCGATGTAAAGCTTTCGTAAAAGCTTTCAATAAAGCCTTTAGTTAAAGCTTTTAAAAGATCTTTCAGTAATGGATATAAAAAACTTTCTGTGAAAGTTCTTTATAAAACTTTCAGTAAAAGCTCTTTATAAAGCTTTCAGTAAAGTCTTTCAATAAAGCTTTCCATTAAAGCTTTCAATAAAAGCTTTTATAAAAGCTTTTTTATTTTGATTATTTTTGCATCAAAATCAAATGTTTTACTGGGTTATATTAAACATTTCATTTAAATCTTTTCCACCTGCTCTCATTTAAACAAATTAAGCTATTTTTTTCTTCTTCTGTCTTATAAAATATTTAACAAACAAATATTTACTCAACATGAAAGAACTTGAGAAATCGTTGTGAGTAGTTTTTTTTTCCTTCCCTTATCAAAGATGTTAAATAAAAATTTACATGTAAATAAAAAATCTGTTAAAAGAATTTTTATAAGACAAATGACATTTACCTCAAAATAATGACAAGATAAAGATAAATAAATAACTATACCCTACCATGAGCAATAAAAATTCTTTAGATAAAAAAGCTCTCAAAAAACCTTTAATTACAAAGTAGTTTTCTAAATTTAATACATTTCTATTTTTAACTCTAAATTGTTACTACTCTTTTCTACTTTGGCCAAAATGTCTTTACCGACTTTTAAAATTTGTTAATTTTTTCGTTTGTAATTTAATAATTTTTTTGTCTGTGGTTTTTATGGTTTGTCATTCTTTGTTTTTATTTAAATCTAAAAAAAATCGATTAAACAATAATTTAGCTTTAAAATGAAGACCATAAAATATAAATAACAGTTTTTTATATATTTCGGCAAACAAAAAAAAGACGCTAAACTTTACTTTGATGTGGCACAGAAACTCTAATACTATAAATGTCTAAATTTATGGAACATTAAACTTCTGGTTAAAGTTTTAAGTAACAAAAAAAAAAACCAAAAACAACTTCCTAATAAAAATTTTAAAGAAAAACAATAAATTTTATAAATAAAAAGTTGCGAAATATTAGATTAATTAAAAGCTTTTTCTCTTAGCTTTATACTTAACTAAAAGTTAGTAAAAATGTTGTAGATATACTTCACTTTGTATATCAAACATTTATTAAAACATTAACTCGAAAGTGTTTTCTTCTAATTGAACGTGTTTTCTCTAAAAGTTCAAAAAAGCTTTCTCTCTCAATTAATCAGAAAACTTTTCTTAAAACATAATTTCAAAGCGTTTTCTTTATAACAAAAGCTTTTCATAAAACTCACTTTAAGATTTGTAAAGAAAGCTCTACCAAGACTTTAACTAAAGCTTCCTCTAAAAGGTTTTTTTAAAGCTTTATCGAAGGTTTTTTTAATCCTGCATTGAATGCAGTTTAAACACTTTAAATAAAAGCTTTTCCAAAAAGTTTCTTAATAAATGGTTTCTATAAGTTTTTTTTTCTAAATCCTTTACGTAAAGTTTTCTCTTATAGCTTAAAGTAATAGTTGCTATACAATTTGTCTCAAAACTTTACATCATATTTCCTCCTGGAGTTTTATTTAAGCTTTTTCTAGAAGTTTTATTTAAAAATTTTACATAAACCTATTTTGAATCGTTATTAAAAGTTTTTACTAGGTTCTTTATTGAATTTTTTTAAATTGTTATTTAAAGTTTTTAAGAGTTGTACTTTAATCTTTTTCAAGAGCTTTACTGAAAGTTTGTTCTAAAAGCTTTATTTTAAGTTTTTTTTTTTAACTTTATTTAAAGCATTTTCTTAAAACTTTAAAACATAAGCTTTTTATTTAAAACTTTTTCTAAATGTGGTATTTTTAGGTTTTTTTTTCTAAAAGCGTTGTGAAAAGCTAATTTTAAAACTTAATTTAAAGCCTTTTCTTAAAACTTTATTTATGTTTTTTTATTTGAAGCTTTTTCTAAATGTAGTATTTGAAGATTTTTCTAGAAGCGTTGTGAAAACCTATTTTTAAAACTTAATTTAAAGCCTTTTCTAAAAGCTTTATTTGAAGCTTTTTCTAAATGTGGTATTTAAAGTTTTTTTTCTAAAAGCATTATTAATAGCTTTTTCTTAAATATTTAATTTCGGTTTATTCAAAGCTTTTTCAAAAAGAATTACTAAAATCATTTTCTAAAAGCTTTATTGTTGTATTTTACTGGGAACTTTATTAAAGCTATATTAAAGCTTTTTCTTAAATATTTATTCAAAAGATATATTTTTAAAAACTTTATAAAAATTTTGTTTAAAGCTCTTTATAAAAGCTTCATTAAAAATTTTTCGTAAAAGTTTAAGAAAGCATTTTGGAAAAAGTTAAAGAAAGCTTTTTAGTAAAAGTTTAAGAAAGCTTTTTAGAAAAAGTTTATAGTGAAAGTTTAAGAAGGCTTTATTAAAAGCTTTTTGGAAAAGTATAGTAAAAAGCCTTTTATAAACTTTAAGCATATTTTTTTTTGGAAAATTAAGATAAACACTTTTTAAAAGCTTAATTAGAAGCTTTTTGTAAAAACTTAATAAAAAACTTGTTACTACTAAATTAAAAGCTTTTTGTAAAAACTTCATAAACGCCTTATGTAAAAACTTTATTAAAAGCTTTTGGTAAAAGCTTATTTAAATGTTTTTGGTTAATGATTAATTGAAAGCTTTTTGTTAAAGCTTAATTGAAAGCTTTTTGTAAAGCTTATTTAAAAGCTTTTTACTAAATTAAAAGTTTTTTTTGCAAAAAAAAGTATTAAAAGTTTTTTGTATAAGCTTATTCAGAAGCTTTTTGTATAAGCTTTTTCAAAAGCTTTATTATAAGCTTATTTAAAATCTTTTTTAATTAAAAGCTTATTTAGAAGTTTTATGTAAAGCCTATTAAAAAGTTTAATTAAAAGCTTATTTCAAAGGTTTATTAAAAGCTTATTTCAAAGTTTAACTATAAGCTTGTTTCAAAGATTTATTTTGTTTAAGCATAACTAAAAGATTTCTGTAAATGCTTTTTGAAAAAAGTTTTCTGTAAATGCTTCGTTAAAAGCTTTTAGAAAAAGCTATTTGGAAAAGCTTCTATAAAAGTTTTTTGTAAAGTCTTCATTTAAAGCCTTTTTCTAACCTTTGACTTACTGCAAACTAAAAGCTTTCTGTGACAGCTTCGTTAAAATGTTTTTGAAAAACCTTTTAGAAAAGCTTTATTAAAAGCTTTTTGTAAAGTCTTAATTAAAAGCTTTTATTCAAACCTTTAACTGCAAACTAAAAGCTTGTTAAAGGTAAATGTTTCAAAACTTAAATGTCTCTTATATTTCAGGCCATAATCAAACCAAAATTTTAAAGTTTTTAGTAGTAATTTTAAAATTTCATAAGAAAGCTTTTAGTTTTCTTTAGTTTTATTTACTTTATTTTATGATTTCATTTGAATTAACCATTAACCCTTATTACTACAATAAAATTTGCTTAATTTAACTCTAAATTAGTTAAAATTTTCAGTAATTAAACAAAAAACTTTAAAAAGAAACAAAAAAATAAAACTCCAACTCATTTCCTTTAAATTATTTTTACATTTAAACAAATTAGTTATTTAAACAATAAAGTGGATATTAGTAACAAAAAAAATAAGTGAAATAAACATAAATTTAAAACAAAATGTAATTCTTGGAAAAAATTAAAAAAAAAAAACAAAGTTTAAAACAACAAAACCTAGAAGAAATAAAAAAAAAGCTGAATAATAGTTTAAGTAAAAACAAATACACAAATTTAAGCTTTCAGGGAACAAACAGCAATGACCCCTAAATAAAATTTAAACAAAACATTGTAGGGGGACTGAATAAAAGAACTTGAAGATGATGGTGCTGATCAGCAGTTAGAAAAATGATCTTGACAAAGATGAGTTTTTGTTTTGTAGAAAAAAGCTTAAAGTTTTTTTCAGTTTTTTGAAATTATGCGTGTATGTATGAGTTTATTTAGCATTAGTATTTTTTCAAAAAACGTGATGTAATAAATTGTTAAAAAAAAATTGTTGTTATTTAAAATTGCCCCGAAGGTTGTGGCCAAATTAATACACAAATGTTTAATTTTCAAACAAATGCTGACTTTAACAAAAAAAAAAAACAAAAGTAATTTTGTTTTGTCTGCCAAATCAACAAAATTATGACTCAAAACTCTCATAGAAAAAAAAACGTAATAAATTATTATTACTATTTTTATTTCTATGAGTGTAATTTAACACACTTTAAGACACACAACACACATAAATTAAAACTCAACTAAAAGTAGTTTAGAAAAAGTTTTTTCTTTTGAAATTTGGCGGCAAACCTAATGTTTTTTTCTTGCTTCTATGTTTTTTTAGATTTTTTGTTTCTTATTTCAAGTTTAATTTTCTACAAAAAAAAGAGTTTTGTATTTAAACATTTTTTTATTCATTTCCCTCGTGCAGTAGTCTTTGAATGAGTAAACATTTCGTTGATTTGATGAATGTTTTGTTGGCTTTTTTCATGTTTTTTTAACTGTTTTTGTTTAATTTTTGGTTTTTTTCTTGTTTCTTGCCAATAAAAAATCTCAAATTACTCTTCAACATACACATTCATAAAAAAAACATTTAATTTTATTTATATCTATTTTTTTACACATTTTATGTTAAATCTTAAGAAATCATTTGTTATCAAAATGATTTATTTAATGAAGAATTGTTACTTTTTTTTTTGAAATGTACTCTACTTATTTTTAAAACTCATTTTAACTTTAAAACAACTCTTGTTCTCTCTTGTTCTAGACGATCTTTACTCTGCTTAAGTCTAAACTTTGTTGCGCTACTTCTATCTCTATAAATCTATGATGTCTGCATCATTCTTTATTCTAATCCAAAATCTTTCATACCTTATGTTTTTCTCTACCTGAACTTTGATTACCACTGTACACTGATCTTTAGTCTATAACGATCGCTGATCTATTCCCAAACTTTAATACATTACGATCTTTACTTTATTTTGATCTATAAAATCTAATAAAAACTTTCATTCCTTATCTTTTTTATTATGAACCTTAACTTCGATTACCACTGTACACTGATCTATATTCGTTAACGATCACTAATCTATTACTAGTGATCTACTTCTATCTCAAAAACCCTTTGATCTCTACATCGTTCTTTATTCTAATCTAAAAACTTTCATTCCTTATCTCTTTCTTTACCTTAACTTTGATTACCACTGTACACTGACCTTTAGTCTATAACGATCACTGATCTATTCCCAAACTTTAATACATTACGATCTTTACTTGATTTGTAATACTTCTATCTCAAAAACTCTCTAATCTCTACATCATTCTTTATTCTAATCTAAAAACTTTCGTCCCTTATCTCTTTCTGTACCTCAATTTTGATTACCACTGTACACTGATCTTTAGTCTATAACGATCGCTGATCTATTCCCAAACTTTAATACATTACGATCTTTACTTTATTTTGATCTATAATACAAAAACTTTCATTCCTTATCTTTTTTATTATGAACCTTAACTTCGTTTACCACTGTGCACTGATCTATACTCTTTAAAGATCACTAATCTATTGCTAGTGATCTACTTCTATCTCAGTAGCTCTCTGATCTCTACATCATTCTTTATTCTAATCCAAAAACGTGTATCCCTTATCTTTTTCTGTACCTTAACTTTGATTACCAGTGTACACTGATCTTTAGTCTATAACGATCACTGATCTATTCCCAAACTTTAATACATTACGATCTTTACTTGATTTGATCTATTACCCAAAAGCTTGAATCCCTTATCTTTTTTTATTCTGTATCTTAACTTTGATTACAATTGTACACTGATCTATACTCTTTAACGATCACTAATCTATTACTAGTGATCTACTTCTATCTCAAAAACTCTATGATCTCTACATCATTCTTTATTCATCGCTTATCATTTTCTGTACCTTAACTTTGATTACCATTGTACAGTGATCATTACTCTATAATGATCACTGATCTATTCCCAAACTTTAATACATTACGATCTTTACTTGATTTAATCTACTACCCAAAAACTTTCACTCCTTACCTTTTTTATTCTCTACCTTAACTTCGATTACCACTATACACTAATATTTACTATTTAACGATCACAAATCTTTTACGATCTTTACTTGATTTTCATCTATAATCTATTTAGTTTCTCAACTTTAGTCTAATCATTTCTATATAATGATCTTTACTATGTGCTCTACTTTTCTACGATCCGTAACTGATCGCAAGTGAAATTTTCTCTCTACAACGATCTTTGGACAAATATGATCTTAACACAGCTTTAATAACTTCCAACTCTAATCTTATTCGTAGTTTACTTCGACTAACACTGTACACAGATCTTTATCCTATAACGATCACTATTACATTTTGATCTTTAATACACATCGATCTTTAGTTGATTATGATTTATAATCTACTTAGTTCCAAACCGTATTGTGAATCTTAACTTTATGTTCTGAATCAACTCTACTCTGATCATTACTAAGTGTTCTACTCTGACACGATCTTTCAACAATTTCGCCCAATTCTTAACACATCTTTAATAACTTTAAGCTCTAATCTTATTCGTGCATTACTTTGATTAACACTGATCTTTATTCTATTCCAACCAATCTATGATCACCACTCTTTTATGATCTGTTCCCTTCTCCGATCACTACAATAGAACGATCTTTACATTACTCTGATCCCTACTCTATACTTCTATGATCACGAAAAGCTTAAAGCTTTTTCAGTTTGAATAAAAACCGAATAAGTCATCAAAATCTATTAAGGTTATTATAAAAGCTTTCACGTTCAATACATAAGTAGAGTACCCATCTAGTCGACTATTAACCGATGTCATACATATCTCTCATACAACTCGTTTTTCTCAAATCAAAATCAAATTTTTCTTAATTATTTTTTAGTTAATGTTCAGTCTTATTCAATCTCAATTTTTATCTGTGTTGTTTTTTTTTGTTTGTGATTTGTGTGTTGGAGTTTGTTAAAACACTGTTTATAATAATTAACCAAAAATTAGTCATGGTTATCATTAAACCATAAAAATAAAAATTTCAATTTATATGCCACCAATTGGTTTAATACAAAAAATGTGAAATAAAAATACCAAAAGCTAACGCAATAATATGATCTTTGAACGAAATAATAAAAATCCATTAAGGTTGGCACAATTTAATTGAATTTCTTGTAATAAACACTTTTAAGAACAGAGCGGAGCTTGAGCTTTGATCAGTTAAAATTTAAATGAAAAAGCTTTTATAAAATAAAATATGTTTATTTCGTAAGGTGCGTAATGAAAACTATATGAGGTTTGAGGAATTAATGATTTTACTAAAAATCTAGGAAATTTTCTATAAAAAAAAGATTTATAAAAGCTTTTGTGAAAACAATTCTTAATAATAAGCTTTGCCAATGTTTTTGTATAGAGATTTACACTTTATTTTTATAAAAAATCTTTATTAAAACTTTAATAAATAAGTTTTTTAAAGATTTTAAGCAATCTTTATAAAATCTTTAATAAAAAAGCTTTATCAAAGTTTCTAATGAAAATCTTAAAGAATAGTTTTAAGTAAGTTTTTTTCATGCTTTTTAAGGCTTTAAATAAAAAGCTAGATGAAAGCTTTCAATAAAAAGCTAGATGAAAGCTTTTATTAAAAAGCTTTATGAAAGCTTATATTAAAAAGCTTTATGAAAGCTTTTATTAAAAAAGCTTTATGAAAGCTTTTATTAAAAAGCTTTATGAAAGCTTTTATTAAAAAGCTTTATGAAAGCTTTTATTAAAAAGCTTTATGAAAGCTTTTATTAAAAAGCTTTATGAAAGCTTTTATTAAAAAGCTTTATGAAAGCTTTTATTAAAAAGCTTTATGAAAGCTTTTATTAAAAAGCTTTATGAAAGCTTTTATTAAAAAGCTTTATGAAAGCATTTATTTAGACTTTTATTAAGAAGTTTTTTTAAAGCTTTTATTTAAAAGTCTTGTGAAAAAATTTTATTAAAAAGCTTTTGTTAAACACTTTTATTATGAAGCTTTTGTTATAAATGCTTTATGAAAGCTTTTATTAAAAACTTTATGAAAGCTTTTATTTAGACCTTTATTAAGAAGTTTTATGAAAGCTTTTGTTTAAAAGCCTTATGAAAAAATTTTATTAAAAAGCTTTTGTTATAAATGTTTAATGAAAACTTTTATTTAAAAACTTTATTTAAGCTTTTTTTAAAAAAAAACTTTATTTAAGCTTTTATTAAAAAAAACTTTATTTAAGCTTTTATTAAAAAAAACTTTATTTAAGCTTTTATTAAAAAGCTTTGTAAAAGCTTTTGTTATAAAAGTTTAATAAAAGCTCTTACTTAAATGTTTTTTGAAAGCTTTTTCTTAACACGCTTGAATTAAGGTTTTTTATTAAAAAGCTTTATGAAAGCTTTTTTAATGCTTCAATTAAAAAAGCTTTATGAAAGCTTTTATGAAAAAGTTTTATAGCTTTTTTATTATTTATTAAAAAGCTTTCGTTAAAAAACTTTATAAAAGCTTTAATTTAAAAGTTTTTTGAAAACCTTTACTAAAACGCTTTAATTAAGGTTTTTATTAAAAAGCTTTTTAATGTTTTAATTAAAAAGCTTTTATTTTAATGCTTTTATTTAAAAGCTTTATAAAAGCTTAAAAAAAGATTCTGTTTTATAAGCTTAATAAAGCTTTTATCAAAAAGTCTTTTAAAACGCTATAATAAATTATTTTCATTAAAAAGCTTTATGAAAGCTTTTATCAAAAAACTCTTTTTAAAGCTTTTATCAAAAAAGCATAATGAAAGATTTTAAAAAAAACTGTATCAAAGCTTTTATCAAAAAAGTTAGAAGAAAAGAAAAGAAAGAAAACGTTTTATCTATATGAAAGCTTTTATCGAAAAATCTTTATTAAAGCTTTTATTAATATCTATTATATATGATACTTTGTAAAATATTTCATAAAATAAACTTTATTGTTTAAAATAAACTTTACTTACCAATTATCTCATGTGTGCTTAAAAGCTCTAACTATGATTAATACATTCCCGCTTAATAGTTCTCAATTATTTAAAATTACCTTTAAAGCCTATAGGCCTTTTGTCAACCCGGTTTTTTTATGATATCTGTTATTTTTCAAAATCAAACTAATAATTATTTATCATTTATTTAATTTTTTGATTAATTTAAACAAAAAAAAGCTCAAAACTGTATAATTAAAAAAAAAACTAAAATCAAACGAAGCTGGCGGTCTTTTGCCATAGATTGATTTTATTGATTAAAAAACATTGTCTCAAATCTTTAGATTACAAAACTTGATTGATCTTATGAGAAAAATTATGTTTAATAAAACAAATATTTTGTAAAAGCTTTCAAAATATATATTGATGATCTTTGCCAATGATTACAGCAAAAACTTGAGAGAAGCTTTATTATCTATAAATGTTTTAATAACTTAAAAGAGAAAATTGTTGCTTTCAATCAATTAAATGAAAGTTTAATAAAAAACACAACAACAACTACAACTTTTAATCTTTTTAATCAATGAATGTATTATAACAAACAAAGCCAACAAAACCAGTCAGCAAGAACACACAGTTATAACATTTAACTATAATTACTATTAATAATTTGTTGTTAAAATATATTAACAAACATTAAAAATCTAAGAAAAATCTTTAACAAAGATCAACCGAGAAGACGAATCATGTTTTTAGTTTAAAGTTTTAATATTCTTCTGGACAGACAGACTCTTTGATAGACAGTGTTATTGCATGTATGATCGTCATCAGTAAATCTCAGAAGCTTTTTGGTTGACTTATATTTTTTTTTCAATGCAAGTCAACTAAAATTTTCTCACACTATTGGTTGTAGGATTTGTACTCTACAATAGGCACTGCTGATAAGACTATAGTCTGGTCTATAATCTTGTCTATAGTCAGGTCTATAGTCTTGTCTTAAGTCTTGTCAATAGTCTAGTTTAGTCCTTAGTCTTGGCTTTAGTATGGATTATAGTCTAGTCTATAGTATGGTATCTAGTCTTGTCTATAGTCTGGTCTTAAGTATAGATTATAATCTGGTCTATAGTCTTCTCTATAGTCTGGTCTTAAGTCTAAGTTATAATCTGGTCTATAGTCTGATCTATAGTCTTGTGTATAGTTTTGTCTATAGTCTAGTCTATAGTCTGGTCTTAAGCGTGGATAACAATCTGGCCTATAGTCTTGAATATTGTCTGGTATATCATGTTGTCCATAGTCTTGTCCTTTGTCTTGTCTATAGTCTAGTGCTTAGTCTTGGCTTTAGTCTAGATTATAGTCTGGTCTACAGTCTTGTCTATAGTCTGGTCTATTGTCTTGTCTATAGTCTGATTTATAGTCTGGTCTTTAGTCCTGTCTATAGCCTGATCTATAGTCTGGTCTATAATCTGGTTCATAGTCTTGTGTATAGTCGGGTCTATAGTCTGGTCTATAGTCTTGTCTATAGTCTGGTCTTAAGTCTGGATTATGATCTGGTCTATAGTCTGGTCTTAAGTCTGGATTATGATCTGGTCTATAGTCTTGTCAATAGTCTAGTTTTTAGTCTTGCCTTTAGTCTGGATTATAGTCTGGTCTATAGTCTTGTATATAATCTCTTCTATAATTATAGTCTAAACTTTAGCCTTGTGTTTAGTATGGATTATAATCTGGTATATAGTATGGTCCTTAGTATAGTCCTATGTCAGGATTATAATCTGGTCTACAGTCTTGTCTTTAGTCTGGTCCTTAGTCTTGTCTTTAGTCTTGCCTGTAGTCTAGAGTTTAGTCTCGCCTTAAATCAAGATTATAATCTGGTTTATAGTATGGTACATAGTCACGTTTATAGTCTGCTCTATAAGGAGTGAGATCGAAAAATTCTTAACACACGTTTTTCATTACATTTTTCAACCAAAGTATTATTTGATTTTTTTTTTTTTTTTTGATCAAGTTACCTTTGAAAAACATGTCAGTTATTATATGTGATGTCAATTATATTAATTTTTTTGTTAATCTGATTAAAATGAGTGACCAGAAAAAAGTGCGTACTGAAATTATTAAATATTTTCAACTAAACCCAACTTGGTCTTACAAAAAGTTGGCCAAGCATACAAAGGTCTGCCGTCAAACTGTTTCCAATGTTATTAAACAGTACCGGGAGAACTTGTCAGTTGATAGAAAACCTGGTTCAGGTAGAAGGAATGGTCCACATGATGTTTCTAAAGCAAAAAAATAGAACACATCCGGTAGGAAAGCAGCTCGGTTAGCTCAGTGCTCGGACTATTTGGTACGAAAAGTTAAAGCTAATGCAGGTTTAAAAACATACAAGGCTCAAAAAGTTCCTAACAGGAACGCTGCTAAAAATTTAGAGGCCAAAAACAGAGCACGGAAATTGAAGTCAAGTTTTATAAAAAATATTCTTGCTGCATAATGGATGACGAAACGTATGTTCTGGCAGATTTTTCGCAACTTCCAGGTCAAAAGTTTTATGTTGCTGATGCTCGAGGGAATGTTGAAGAAAAGTTTAGGACCCAAAAGCAGACAAAATTTCCCAGAAAGTTCTTGGTATGGCAAGCAATATGCAGTTGCGGCAAAAGAAGCCAATCATTTGTTACAATGGGCTCTATAAATACCGAAATTTACATCAAGGAATGTTTACAAAAAAGGCTGCTTCCATTCATAAGACTTCATAATGTGTCCACTTATTTTTGGCCTGACTTGGCATCCTGTCGCTATGGTAAACAAGCCCTTGAGTGGTACAAGAACAATAATGTGGTATTTGTACCAAGAGAGGCAAATCCTCCAAACTGCCCGGAGCTAAGGCCAGTTGAGAGATATTGGGCTCTTGTTAAAAGAGAATTGAAGAGTACAAAAAAAGGTGTCCAAAAGTGTGGTAGATTTTAAACGGAGATGGACTACATGTTCGAGCAAAGTGACAGAAAGCACTATAAAAACGTTAATGGAAGGGTTTCCGAAAATGGTTCAAAATTTCATCACTAGTGATTAAAACTATAAAAATATTTTTTTTTGTAAATTGTAATAATAATTTGAATCAAATAAAAAAATAAAGCTGTAAGTTTAGTGGTTTCTTTTTTATAAACATATATGTATGTTAAGAATTTTTCGATCTCACTCCTTAGTCTGGTCTATAGTTTGGTCTTAAGTCTGGTTCATATTCCGATCTATAGTCTTGTCTATAGTTTGGAGTATAGTCTGGTTTATAATCTTGTCTATAGTTAGGTTTATAGTCTAGTCTAGAGATAAATCTTGCCTTTAATCTGGATTATAGTCTGGTCTATAGTCTGGTCTTTAGTTTGGTCTATTATATGGTCATTAGTCTGGTCTTAAGTCTGGATCATAATCTGGTCTATAGTCAGGTCTATAGTGTGGTCTATAATCTTATCTATAGTTAAGTCTATAGTCTAGTCTGGAATTTAGTCTGGTTTCTAGTATGTTATATAATCATCTCTATAGTCTGGTCTATAGTTTGGTCTTTAGTCTTGATCATAATCTGGTCTATAATCTTGTCTATAGTTACGTCTATAGTCCTGTCAATAGTCTAGTCTAAACTTTAGTCTAATATGGTTTATAGTCTTGTCTATATTATAAGTAGTATATAGTCACGTCTATAACTTGGTCTTAAGTCTATAGTTTAGTCTACACTCTAGTCTTGTCTATAGTCTGGTTCATAGTGTAGTCTTTAGTCTGTAGTCTTGTCTATAGTATAGTCTTTAGTCTTGTTTTTAGTATGGATTTTAATCTGGTCTATTGTCTTGTCTATAGTCTGGTTAATATTCCGTCGCGTAGTCTAGATTTTAGTCTTTTTTCTATAGTGTTTTCTGTAGTCTAAACAAGAGTTTATTGTATAGCCTGATCTGGTCTTTATTATGATCTAAAGTCTGGTCTACTGTTAATGGACTTTTCCAGTTAATGGTCCCGCTTGTTACCTATAGTTTGTTCTATTCTACACTATAGCTTCTCTATAATATGATTTATAATTAGATTTAAAGTGTGATCGTTATCGTATACTGTAACTCACATTGTCACATTTGCCTGTAAAAACTTTTCCCCTTTGTGTCTGCTGTCTGTCTGTCTCAGCTGCTGAAAAATGTATTTTGTTTTTGTTATCTTTTTTCTGTTCGCAGTAATTATGGTGTCAAGTGTAGTTAACAAGACATTCAATTGCAAAAATAATTTACAAAGAATTTACATTTACAAATTTGTTGATGTAATTTTTGTGTTATTTACCTTGAATACGAAAGAGAAATAAAATTCAAGTCATTATTTTAACAAGTTTTATATTAAAACAAACGCTATCAATCTTTCTAAATCTTACAAAAATTTTAAAACTAATTTTAAACAAAATAAAAGTTTTAATTTAGATTTTTTTTAATTTAACAATTTAATTAAAAGTGACAATTCCAGTTAATTAGTGACAGTGGCCATAGCATATCATATTTCATAATCTTTTGGACCACAAAACAGAAGACAAATTGTCAAAAAAAAGACACATTGTAAATTCTTCTTAAATATCAGATTTCTGCGGCTAACAAGGAAATTATGTTTGGACGCTTCTTTCTGTTTTAAATCTGTAGAAAAACAAATGTTTGGTGGGTTTAGGAGATCACGAATTGCTGACACAAAATAAAACAGGAAATAAATTTCATTTTTAAAGAAATAAACTTTAGATAATCTTAAATGTGTTTCACTAAAAATCAGCTTAATTTGTTTGTTTAGAAATGTTAATGTTCAAAAAACAGTAAAGGGCAACTGAAAGTTTTTTAAAGCTTAAGTTAGAAGCAGGTACAATAGTGTTCAAGAGCCGTGTTTGCTTTTTAGTTCTCTTTATACATAGACAACTCTAATCATTATTTTCTTCCCCTTTTGGTACCCGTATATAATATTTCAAATTCTGCCCACAACTGCTCTAAAAGTGTTATTACTCAAACACAGGCGCTGCCCGTGAATACCCCCTGTTGTTTGCGCACAATTAAGTTGTTACATGTTTTAATTAGTATTTTACTTTTGTTTTGGTTTATTGTTCGAACAACAGCAATTCTTATTGCTGTTGCTGCCGCTGCTATTTCAACTCATGTTGTTATTATTGCAATTCTTTTGAAACTGTTTACACAACAGTTTTATAAACGTTTTTTTTCTTATTTTTCTTAGACCATAAAGTTATAAAATTTCAAAAGAAATTTTTTTTTTGTATTTCTAAAGTTTTTCCAGTTAATGTTGTGTGTATGTTATTTTAGCCAGGTTAAAATAATTTTAAAATGTTAAACAAATAATCTTTTAATTGCTTGTTTTCAATCAGGGGTGTAATGAACAACATGATTTCAAAAATTAGTTTTTCTTTATTCAGCTGAAATAAGAAATCAAGTAGTCTTGTCCATAGTCCAGTCTATAGTCCAGACTATAGTCTTGTCTATAGTCCAGACTATAGTCTTGTCTATAGTCCAGACTATAGTCATGTCTAAAGTCCAGACTATAGTCTTGTATATAGTCCAGACTATAGTCTTGTCTATAGTCCAGACAATAGTCTTGTCTATAGTCCAGACTTTAGTCTAGACTGTAAGCAAGACTATAGTCCACACTATAGTCTTGTCGATAGTCCAGACTATAGTCTTGTCGATAGTCCAGACTATAGTCTTGCTTATAGTCTAGACTAAAGTCTATAGTCTTGTCTATAGTCCAAACTATAGTCTTGTCTATATTCAGACTACAGTCTTGTCTATAGTCTTGTATATAGTGCAGACTATAGTCTTGTCTATAGTCCAGACAATAGTCTTGTCTACAGTCTTGCTTATAGTCTGGACTATAGTCCACACTATAGTCTTGTCTATAGTCCAGACTATAGTCTTGTCTATAGTCCAGACTATTAACTTGTCTATAGTCCAGGCTATAGTCCTGTCTATAGTCGAGACTATAAACTTGTCTATAGTCCAGTATAATCCAGACTATAGTCTTGTCTATAGTCCAGAAAATAGTCTTGTCTATAGTCCAGACTATAGTCTTGCTTATAGTCTGGACTATAGTCCACACTAGTCTTGTCTATAGTCCAGACTATAAACTTGTCTATAGTCCAGGCTATAGTCTTGTCTATAGTCCAGACTATAGGCTTGTCTATAGTCCAGACAATAGTCTTGTCTATAGTCCAGACTATAGTCTTGCTTATAGTCTGGACTATAGTCCACACTAGTCTTGTCTATAGTCCAGACTATAAACTTGTCTATAGTCCAGACTATAGTCTTGTCTATAGTCCAGACTATGGCCTTGTCTATAGTCCAGACTATTAACTTGTCTATAGTCCAGACAATAGTCTTGTCTATAGTCCAGACTATAGTCTTGTCTTTAGTCTTGTCTATAGTCCAGACTTTAGTTTTGTCTATAGTCCAGACTATAGTTTTGTCTATAGTCCAGACTATAGTCTTGTATATAGTCCCGACTATAGTCTTGTCTATAGTCCCGACTATAGTCTTGTCTATAGCCCCGACTATAGTCTTGTCTATAGCCCCGACTATAGTCTTGTCTATAGTCCAAACTATAGTCTTGTCTATAGTCCAGACTATAGTCTTGTCTATAGTCCAGACTATAGTCTTGTCTATAGTCCAGACTATAGTCTTGTCTATAATCCAGACTATAGTCCAGACTATAGTCTTGCCTATAGTCCATACTATAGTCTTGCCTTTAGTCCAGACAATAGTCTTGCCTATAGTCTAGACTATAGTCTTTTCTATAATCCTATCTATAGTCTTGTCTATAGTCCTGTCTATAGTCTTGGCTATAGTTCAGACTATAGTCTTGTCTTTAGTCTATTGTGTAGACTATATTCTTGTGTAATGTCTGTGTAATATTCCTGTCTATTGTCTATTTAGAATATGGTTTTACTATAGTCCATACTATAGTCATGTCCATAGTCATTTACATTCTTTATTGCCAAATCAAATCATTATTTAAAATCCAAAAAAATAACGCATTCTATAAATTTTGTATTAAAGTACTTTGCTTTGTGTTCTCAGTGAAAATGTTGTTGACCATGAAACGTATTTTTGTATAATTTGTTTTGTTAATAAAAATTCTCCAAATAACCGGCCACCTTAATGCGTCTAAAACGTTTAAAATTTAATGTTAGAAGTGATTACACACCACAGCACAGCACAGCAATATGAATTGCAACATTTAATGAGTTTAATACTTAAGCTAAAATAAATAAATTAAATAATTTACAAAAAATTTATAGGTTTTTATAGAAATTCTATACAGTTTTTAAACAAATTAAGAAAAAATTTCAAAATAAACTAATTTTTAAAAAGGTGGGGCTAGTAGGTTAATAGGAATTGAAAGTTGTTCAAGAAAAAAATTCTAGAAATTGCAAAATATTTAGAATTTAAAAGTATGAAACTAATTTTGAAATTATTTAGTAAAGACAAAAACCCTTTTTTAAGAAACTTTTTATTTAAGTTGTTAAAGGTGGCAAATTCTTTAAAATTGATATTTGAGAATGTAAACAAATTTTCCCAAAGTTTTATGGATTTTTTGTTAAAATTTTTTGCCATTTTAAAGTGTAAATCATAATTAATCCCCTTAAGGCTTGCACACAAACCACTATTTGTTCCCAAACAGTTTTTGCAAAATATTTTCTTAATCAAATGTTTAAAATATTAAAATTTTTTTTTCTTAATAAATTTTTAGTTATTATTGAGTGTCGTAAACAATTACCTTTGGCACTTCATTTGCAAGGCCCACTATGTGGTCAAAGAAACTGAAAACTAAAACTTTAGAAAACAGCGGGTGTTTTGGTTTGTGTTTTTTTATAATAAAAATACTCACGTTTTTAAATTTTCGAAAAAAAAACGAAATATTACAAAATGATAAGTTTATGAATGTGTGAAAAAAATGACATCTGGGTCAACTGTTTATAATTAGAAAAACATGCAAATGTTTAAGACAAACTATTGGGGATTTTGTACAAAATCGTTAAAATTTGAATTTTCATTTAGCAATTTCCCGGCTTTCCAGTTAAAGAAATTCATTTAAATTTCTTTAAAATTAAATTTTTATCCCTTCATTTCACTATTTTTAATGTTTTAGCACTTCCCCGCAAAAAAATTAAAAATTCCCTTTTTGGAGATTTTCAAAAAGTTTTTAAGAATTTTACAATTGTTCATTCATATTTTGCAAAAATGTTTTTTAATTGATATATTCTTCATTATAATGATATTTTAAACTCTAGATTTCATTATTTTAACGTTTTAGTACTTCCCCGCTTAATATTTCAAATCCTGTTTCTGGGAATTTAAAAAAAAAAATAGGAATTCAGTTATTTTATTTGAAATCATTACTAAAATCATATTTTAAACACTTTTTTTTACAAATTTCATGTTTTAAAACTTTTCCCCGCTAAAATTCGAAAACCTCATTTTTGGGTATTTTCCAAAAAAAATTTAGGAATTAACAAATTTTATGCTCTAACATGAATTTTTTTATAGTTTTTCATTGTAATGCAATTTTAAGCCTTATTTTTCAATATTTCAGTGTTTTTAAACTTTCCCCGGCTAAAATTCTCAATTCCCCTTTTTGGAAATTTTCAAAAAGTTTTTAGGAATTTAACAGTCTTCACTAAAATCATATTTTAAACACTCTTTTCATTATTTTCATTTTTTATAAAATAAAAAATTCGAAAATCCCATTTTTGGGTATTTTCAGAAAATATTTAGGAATCAACTACTTTTCTTCTTTAAAATCTAAATTTCAATGTTGTTTTTCATTAAAATGAAATGTTAAACTTTATTTTCACTATTTCAATGTTTTTAAACTTTTCCCGCTAAAATTCGAAAAATCCCAATTTTTGGGTATTTTCAAAAAATTTTAAGAATTATTAAATGCTCTTCTTTTACATTAAATTTATATTTCTTTTTTATTAAAATGAAATTTTAAACCTTTTTTTCACTATTTCAATGTTTTAAAACTTTCCCCGGCTAAAATTAAAAAAACCCTTTTTGGGTATTTTCCAAAAAAAGTTTAGGAATTCAATTATTTTCCCCTGAAATCATATTTTTAAACAAGTTTTTTTACTATTTTAATGTTTTTAAAACTTTCCCTCTTTTAAATTTCATAATCCCACTTTTGGGTATTTTTAGAAAATATTTAGGAATTATGAGAATTTTTTCTTAAACATAAAAATTTTCATGTAAATCACTTTCTGTTATAATTAAATGAGTTTTATCGACCTTTAAACCTAATCCCAGCTTAAAACTAACAATCTCGGTTTGGGTATTATTGCAAAAAGTTTGGGAATTTAAAATTTTTTCATTACGATAACATTTTAATGTCTTTTTCAATATTTTTTATTGTTTTACAACTTTCCCCCACTAAAATTTCAAAATCCCAATTTTGAAAGTTTTGGAGATTTTTGAAATTTATTTAGGAATTAGTGGATTTTCTTACTAAAATGGAATTTTTGATAATTTTTCTTCATTATTTAAAGAATAAAAGTTGAATTTTGTTATTTTTAGAGAATCCCGCTTTAATTTTAAAAATCCCAATTTTGGCTATTTTTTAAATAATTTTGGGAATTTAAAGTTTTTTCACTTCAAATCTAATTTTCTTTATTTTTATGAATTTTTAAACCTTAAAATGTAATTTTTGTTAAAAAATTAAACTTGCCAGTTTTTGGGCATTTTCAAAAACTTTTTAGGAATTCAATTTTTATTATCATTTTTGAATGATTTTAAATTTCTAGTTTAGGTTTCAAGAGAAAACTTTAAAAATTTCCAATAAATCCTTAAAAATTTTTAAATATTTCTTTGAGTTTATGAAAACAAGAAAATTTTTAACAAAATTAAATAATTCAAATTAAATTTTGTTAAATTTAGATTTTTTATAAAAAAAAAACAATAGTTTTTAAACCTAAACAATGTAAAACAAAATTTTGATAAAAACAAAAAATTCTACAAAAATGTCATCTACCAAAACCTCAAGTGAAAAACTGCGCGAAAAGACGTTTCTAAAACATTTACAAAAACGACGTAAAAGAAAAATTCCCCTTTTAAGGGGAATTTATCACAATAAAATGTTAAAAATCCTAGTGATACTAGTATGCTCAGTACAGCTGCTGCAACATTTAAATATCCTGCACATAACAGTAGAGGCAATGTTCTCTAATCAAACTTTAAACGCCACAGTGGCAACCACAACACCCACTATACCTTTAAAGAGAAATAAAATTATTGAATTAAATGTAAATCAATTGCGCAATAAAACTATGAGACGTAGTATTAATGTAAATAGTAGTTTTAATCATCAAAATAAAATTGTACAAAATAAACCTGAACATTCAATACAAACAACAAAACGTAAGCTGAGACGTAAACCTATAGTGGGAGGAGGAGGACGTTTACAACATAATCGTACTCAATCAAACTTGGGTCCACATAGATTTAAGGGAAAACGTAGAAAGTATACAAGACCTTCTACGACATCCTCCTGGCAGCAGCAGCAACAACAACAGCAACAACAGCAGCAGCATCAACAACAGCAGCAACAGCATCAACAACAACAGCTGCAGCATCATAGACAAAATAATACAAATTTATTTAAACCAAAGAATTATACAACCATAAGAACTACCGCCTCCACTTCAATATCCTCATCGACCTCTAGCAATTATCCTTTTATGACGCAACAACAACAACAATTCTCCTATACAAATCGTTCATATCAACGACAACATCAATATCAACAACAAAGTGTACAAATACCCTCCTCAACCATACGAGTCTCTTCAACCATTGATCATCATCATGTTCAGCCAACAACATTTGATAATTCGTCACGTTTTTATCCTTCAACCAATATTAAACATTATATTGGTGTTAATTCGACCAGTATACATGATATACCCTTTCAGCAACAAAATGTTGTCATACAGGGTAATACTGATATTGTGGTTTATCGTAATATTGGTCCAGTGCCCTGTCCTCCAGGTGTACGTTTAGTACCACATCGTGTTTTGACCGCAACACCAGATCCTCGACTACATCGACCCAGGGGTAAGCTTATACTTTGTTAAAAGATTTATAAAGTTTAAAAAGGGAAAAGTGTAAATTTATAAAATCCCAGTTTTGGGTATTTTCAAAACTTTTTTTGGAATTCTAAATTTTTGAAGATTTATAAGATTTAAACCTAGTTTGCCATCATTCTCAACTTGAAACTCTTTTAATTTTCTAGTAGAAATCCAAAAATCCCAGTCAAAATTTGAAAATCCCAGTTTTGGACATTTTCAAAACTTTTTTGGGAATTCTGGGATTTTTAGAGTTTTATAAAATTTTAAGACAATTTTGCAATTTTTCTAGTATTTAGCCTCAGTTTAATGAAAAATTCTTAAATTTTCTAGTTAAAATCCAAAATCCCGGTTTTGGGGATTTTAAGTAAATATTTTGGGAATTAAGGGATTTCTTAATTTTCAACAAATTTTGAATATTAACGTTATTTAAAGCAATATTTTTGAGTAATTAAAATTTCCCGGTCAAAATTTTAAAATCCCTGTTTTAGGAAATTTTGAAAAATATTTTGGGAATTCTGGAATTTTTGAATATTTATGAGATTTGAATATAGTTTTGCCATTATTCTCAACTTTAAACTCATTTAAGTGAAAAACTCTTAATATTCTAGTTAA
>NC_060950.1:63289597-63292016 GCF_022045245.1 Lucilia cuprina | reverse complement strand
TCTAGTTCTGTTCTAGTTCTGTTCTAGTTCTGTTCTAGTTCTGTTCTAGTTCTGTTCTAGTTCTGTTCTAGTTCTGTTCTAGTTCTGTTCTAGTTCTGTTTTAGTTCATTTCTAGTTCTTTTCTAGTTCTGTTCTAGTTCTGTTTTAGTTCTGTTCTACAACAAGCACCAGTATATAGCGATTTATCGCGATATGTATCAGATAGATTAGATTCTCTGGTTTGTTGGTTTACCAAATCAACATGCACCGGAGGAAATAATTACAATACAATTTAAGTATCTGATATTTCTATATGGCAGTTCATTGAGACCTATCCTGTTGTAATTTCCTACACCATTATCTAGCACAGGTTCCAAATGTAGAGACTCTTTTATAAACACTTCTGTTTAAAGTTAAGACCTAAAACTGTTATCCCATTGCAATCGTAAACACACTCATTTTATTATAATTAAAATACATTGTTTTCAACATAACTATAAAGTCTAGGAATTTAAAAACATTAAATTGATATACAATCGATCAAATGTCAATATTTTAACAACTTGACAACAGTTATGCAATAATAACCAGACAAACTTAACAATTCTGAGGTATTTAACTTAACACTTGATACACCCCCCGACATAATCCTACAAAAGATAAATTAACAATTGTTTAAAACAAATTGAATTACCAGGTAATAAACATAAAATTAACTAAAAGCATTTTTTAAAAACAAACACTCAAACATTTTGAAGGTATTTAACATGTTATAAAGCATTGAACTTTAACTACAATTTGTATACAAATTAAAAAAAAAACGAAATATTCACATGCATTTTGTAGCAAAAAAAAAATCGAGAAACAAAAATCAAGGGGTGACCAAACAATTACCGCAACAAGTGCAGACAGACAGCAGAGGCACCACCAACCAACCCAGCCGCGACTAGACAAGACAAAAGGCGTCAATTAGCATGTGAAACGGAAAAAACGGGTTGTAAAAAACCTCAGTACTTAAACTCACCTTTTTTTCTCAATTCACTTTAATAGCTTAAATTTGTTGCCAAATTAAAAGACTCTCAGGAATTCGATAAATATATAAATTATCTAGTTTTGTTTTTCTTGTTTTTGAGCTTAAGCCGATCTTTAAATGATTAACAATCGGTTTGGTTTAAATACTGGGTGTGTTGGTTTTTAAAAAGGGATTAACTGACAAATTACATAGAAAAAATTGAATTGAAGTTTGAAAGAGTTGAAAAAGAAATAAAAGCGTAGGAATATTTATTTTTATTTTTTTTTTTTTTTTTTTGAAAACATTTTGCATTATTTTTTCTCTTTGTTATATTTGACAGTCGACCGTCTGTTAAGTGTCAAATTAAAAGCATAAAACTGTCAGGTTAAGTTTTTTTTTTTTGGTAAGAGGGCAAAACAACACTAAATTTAAGATTAAAATGCAATTTATTTGTTATTTAATCAAAATCATTTCAACAAATTTAAATTTTATGTCAATATTTAGGAACGTAATGGAAATGACAGCAGAGAAATAGAGCAAACAAAATTTTGTTATTTCTCGCTAGAAATGAACTAAATCATAACCAGGACTGAAATAGAAAAGAACTAGAACAAAACTAGAACAAAACTAAAACAGAACTAAAACAGAACTAAAACAGAACTAGAGCAGAACTAAAACTAGAACTAAAACTAGAACATGTATAGAACTGAACTAGAACAGAACTAGAGCAGAACTAGAACAGAACTAAAACAGAACTAAAACAGAACTAGAACAGAACTAATACTAGAACATGTATAGAACTGGACTAGAACAGAACTAGAGCAGAACTAGAACAGAACTAGAACAGAACTAGAGCAGAACTAGAACAGAACTATAGCAGAACTAGAACAGAACTAGAATAAAACTAGAACAGAACTAGAATACAACTAGAATAAAACTAGATTAGAACTAGAATAGAACTAGAACAGAACTAGAGCAGAACTAGAACAAAACTAGCACCGAACTGAAACAGAACTAGAACAGAACTAGAACAGAACTAGAACAGAACTAGAACAGAACTAGAACAGAACTAGAACAGAACTAGAACAAAACTAGAACAGAACTAGAACAGAACTAGAGCAGAACTAGAACAGAACTAGAACAGATCTAGAACAGAACTAGAACAGAACTAGAGCAGAACTAGAACAGAACTAGAATAAAACTAGAACAGAACTAGAATACAACTAGAATAAAACTACATTAGATCTAGAATAGAACTAGAACAGAACTAGAGCAGAACTAGAACAAAACTAGCACCGAACTGAAACAGAACTAGAACAGAACTAGAACAGAACTAGAACAGAACTAGAGCAGAACTAGAACAGAACTAGAACAGATCTAGAACAGAACTAGAACAGAACTAGAGCAGAACTAGAACAGAACTAGAAT
>NC_060950.1:63287543-63289497 GCF_022045245.1 Lucilia cuprina | reverse complement strand
AATATTTTTGCTGAAATTACATTTCCCAGTCTAAATTACAAAATTCCAGTTTGGGCATTTTCAAAATTTTTTTGGGAATTCTGGAATTTTTGAATATTTATGAGATTTCAACATAGTTTTGCCATTATTCTCAACTTTAAACTCATTTAAGTGAAAAACTCTTAATTTTCTAGTTAAAAATTAAAAGTTACGGTTTTGGGGATTTTAAAAAAAACATTTTTTTATAAATTTTTAATATTAAAGTTACTTAAAGCAATATTTTTGCTGAAATTACATTTCCCAGTAAAAATTTCAAAATCCCAATTTGGTAGATTTTCAAAACTTTTTTGGGAATTCTGGTATTTTTGAGAGATTTATGAAATTTTAAAACTGTTTTACAATTTTTCTTGTTTTTAGTCTCAGTTTAGTGTAAAAAACTCTTAAATTTTTTGTTAAAATCCAAAATCCCGGTTTTGGGGATTTTAAAAAAACATTTTGGGAATTAAGAGATTTCTTAATTTTCAACAATTTTTTATTAAAAAAGTTATTTAAAGCAATATTTTTGCTTAATTAACATTTCCCAGTCAAGATTTGAAAATCCCAGTTTGGGAAATTTTGAAAAATATTTTGAGAATTCTGGGATTTTTCAGAGATTTAGGAAATTTAAACCTAGTTTTGCAATTTTTCTCAAATTTAAACTCATTTAAGCAAAAAACTATTAATTTCCAAAATCCCGATTTTGGGGATTTTGAGAAACATTTTGGGAATTGTGAAATTTGTTAATTTTTAACAAACTTTTATTAAAAAAAGTTATTTAAAGCAATATTTTTGCTTAATTTACATTTCCCAGTCAAAATTTCATAATCCCAGTTTGGGAAATTTTCAAAACTTTTTAGGGAATTCTGGGAATTTTCAGAGATTTATGAAATTTTTGAAGCAGCTTTACAATTTCTCAACAACTTAGCCTCAGTTAAGTGAAAAATTCCTAAATTTCTAGCGAAAATTAAAAAAATCCCAGTTTCGAGGATTTTTGAGAATACTTTGGGAATTTCCAAAATCTTGTCTTTATTTCGAATTCTTTTTCATAATTGAGTTTTAAAATATAGAATTTTTAATAACAACAAATTGATGATGATTAATGATCTTCTACATTTTAAAGAAACTATAAAAGAGAACTAGAAAACAGACTTCTCAATCTAAATATTGCAACAATTGCTAGCTGATTACATGTTATATATTTTGAAATCGTTTTTTAAAAAAAAGGTCATTCCAAAAGGTCAAACCAATTGTCAACAATGCATATAAAACTAACACATCATTGTATGTATTTTTTTAAGATTTTTTTATAATTTCAATATATATTTTTTTATTTCTGTAACAACTCAGTTTAAATTTGTTTTGATTTATGGTTTAATGTTTTAGTTTCAATATAAAAATTTTTTGTAAGATTTATATTCTATGATAAAGTTAATTGTTTAAGTATTTATTTCAAAAAAATAATAAATTTATTAATAATAGTTAAGTAAATACCAAAACTTTGCTATTGGAAGTTTTATATAAAAATATTTTATTAATTTTTTTATCTTGGCAAAAAAATCATTTTACAGAGTTAATTAAAATTGACCAGCTGTAGGTTGGCTGAAAAACAAAGAATAAAAATAAATTTAATTAAATAAATATTTATAAAATAATATCAAAAACTCAGGCCATAAGCCACAATGGGGATTTGTTAAACATAAATTAATATTAAACCATATTTGTCTCGTAAGTTTTAAAAGTTTTATAACAAGGATTTAGTACCTTGAAGTTCAGTTCTAGTTCAGTTCTAGTTCAGTTCTAGTTCAGTTCTTGTTCGGTTCTAGATTCAGTTTTAGTTCTATTCTAGTTCTGTTCTAGTTCTGTTCTAGTTCTGTTCTAGTTCTGTTCTAGTTCTGTTCTAGTTCTGTTCTAGTTCTGTTCTAGTTCTGTTCTAGTT
>NC_060950.1:63283903-63287443 GCF_022045245.1 Lucilia cuprina | reverse complement strand
GTTTATAGTCTAGTTTATAGTCTAGTCTATAGTCTAGTCTATAGTCTAGTCTATAGTCTAGTTTATAGTCTAGTTTATAGTCTAGTCTATAGTCTAGTCTATAGTCTAATATATAGTCTAGTCTATAGTCTAGTCTATATTCTAGTTTGTAGTCTAGTCTATAGTCTAGTCTATAGACCAGTCTATAGTCTTAGTCATAGTCTAGTCATAGTCTATAGTCTAGTCATAGTCTATAGTCTATAGTCTAGTCATAGTCTAGTTATAATTTAGATATTTTGACAACATATTTTGGTTACGATTTTTCCAAAATTCTTTTAATTTTGTCAACAATTTTAACATTTTCTCGCTTGACATTTCAGTTATTCGTTTTTGACTCAAACTACAAACAATTTAATCTTTTTCCACCAAAAAAAAATCGATTGCTGATATTTTATCTTAATCCTTTACAAAAGTATGTAAAATCTAACAGAAAACCAGTTTCTTGTTTTCTACTAACATTTTCAAAAAATATGTGTTTTTAAATGAAAATCGTGATTGTTGAAATTTTCTTTCATGTATTGTTGCCAAAGTTTATGCCCTTTTTATTAACCGTTTAATAGTTGAAAAACAATATCAGCAATAATTTCAAGAAAAAGACCAAAAAAAAAGCAGATATTAAACTGTCAAGGCTAGATGACAGCTTAGACACGTTTTTAACTCAAAACTTAAGTGAACAAAAAATAAAATAAAGTTATGAGCCCACATGAAAATGAGATTAAAGTTCAATGACAATTTTCAAACAAACAATACAAGACAAGAAAATTGTAACAAAAACAATAAACAGTAAAAAAAAATAACTAAATTTTAAGGAGTTTTTTAAAGAAATATAAGGTTGTTGTCTTAGCTTAATGATCAAGGAAAAGTATTTAAACTTTTTTTAATAAAAATTTCTACTCTTGGTAATATTTAAAAGTGTACCTTATCAAGCAAATATTTTTAGCATTAATAGCTACAAATATAAGAAATATTTCTTACACTAAGCGATCGATAAGCCAAGTCGTAAACCTTTTGACTATCTTCCTTAAAATCTATATTTTTCCCCCTTATTTCCTTAATAGCAAAGCAAATAGTCTACCAAACATTTTGACGCATACGTTGTTCATAAATTTGTATTTACATAAATTAATAGTTTTGTAGTTTTATTTCATATTTGATCACCCCAAGTAACCTAGATTTTTCTAAGATGATGATTCACAAGCCAGACAGAATATGGTGAATACAAAAACAAAAAACTTAAATTTAGATCAAAGTAAATTTGCTTGAAAAGCGCGAAAAATTGTGTTGTTGACTTAATGAGGCGTAACGCTAAATAATAAATATTAAAAAAATTTAAATAAATATTAGGCTAATAAATTATGAAAAAGTTCTAATTGTTTTATTAGTTAATTGGGGTAACAAAGCAGAAAAATTTAATGAGGCGAATAGATAGACACAGCTTTAAGCTAGAGCAGCAAAAGTCAAGTCAATAGAGTCTAGTCTATAGTCTAGTCTATAGTCTAGTCTATAGTCTAGTCTATAGTCTAGTCTATAGTCTAGTCTATAGTCTAGTCTATAGTCTAATCTATAGTCTAGTCTATATTCTAGTCTATAGTCTAGTCTATAGTCTAGTCTATAGTCTAGTCTATAGTCTAGTCTATAGTCTAGTCTATAGTCTAGTCTATAGTCTAGTCTATAGTCTAGTCTATAGTCTAGTCTATAGTCTAGTCTATAGTCTAGTCTATAGTCTAGGCTATAGTCTAGTCTATAGTCTAGTCTATAGTCTAGTCTATAGTCTAGTCTATAGTCTAGTCTAGTCTATAGTCTAGTCTATAGTCTCGTTTATAGTCTAGTCTATAGTCTCGTCTATAGTCTAGTCTATAGTCTAGTCTATAGTCTATTTTATAGTCTAGTCTATAGTCTAGTCTATAGTCCATTCTATAGTCTGGTCTATAGTATAGTCTATAGTCTGGTCTATATCCTAGTCTATAGTCTAGTTTATAGTGTAGTCTATAGTCAAGTCTATAGTCTAGTCTATAGTCTAGTCTATAGTCTAGTCTATAGTCTGGTCTATAGTCTAGTCTATAGTGTAGTCTATAGTCTAGTCTATAGTCTAGTCAATAGTCTAGTCTATAGTCTAGTGTATAGACTATTATATAGTCTAGTCTACAGTCTAATCTACAGTCTAGTCTATAGTATAGTGTTAAGTCTGGTCTATAGCCTAGTCTATAGTCTGGTCTATAACCTAGGCTATAGTCTAGTCTATAATCTAGTATGGAGCCTTTGTTGACTGTCTAGTATAGTTTCTAAAATTCCTTTTTTTACACAAGCACTTGTATTTTCAACAAAAATAAATATTTTACAACAAAAATGTTACTTACACAAACTAGTTTACAACATTATGACAAATTTTGATTGTCTTTCTCTACACATTTGTAATTTCCTTAAAATAATATAATAGTTTTTCCATCAAAATCTTCGTTTTTACCTCTTTGTAAAAGAGCGAAATTTACAACTAAAAGAACAACCCACTTATTTGTTTAACATAATTCATACATAAAAATATACAACACGGATTCGTTTCGTCAAATTTTAAGTAATTTTCCTACAAGTATAAAATGTTTGTATGAATGTATGTACAAATGATATTAGTACATAAAAATATATTAGTAAATAAACCAAAAACATAATAAAATATCATCAAAATACATAAAGAAGAAAAAAAAACATGAAAAACCTGTTAAACGCATACCAAGTGGGTTGGGGCTACCAAATAAATATGGCACACGTCTTGAGGAGAAAAAAAAAACATACAAAATGTATATCTTTACCCACACACTCTGTTGCTCAGATACTGCTCAATATATAGACAGCACATTCAGATAGTTAGAACGTTACAAAAAAAAAGTACGCGAAAATTTTGTGTTAAAACATAAACATATTTATCTTATATGCATGCAATACTATACATAATAAATTTTATGCAACCGGAAAATATTTACAATAAAGAATTGAAAAAAAATTGGCCAAAATTTTTGTGGCCTCCATTAAATAAAATGTTAAAATTAATCACTTTTTATAGAAGAACCAAAATAAAATTAAAATATTGTAAAATTTTATATCAATAAAATAAAAAAAAATCATAAACAACCCACATAAAGTAATCAGTTATTGCCATATGAGGACAATGCTGATAATAATGATGACAATGTAGAGCTAATAAAATTTTTAAATAATAATCACACACATAAAAAGGAAACAAAGACACTTAGCAAATCTTTAATAGGGGTATTCGGGGGGCAGATATTAAAAATATAAAATTATGAATTTTATCAAATATTGAGTTGTGATGGAAAATTATCAGTTCTAATGCAGTTATAGCTCTTGTTCAGTTTTAATTCTGTTCTAGTTCTGTACTAGTTCTGTTCTAGTTCTTTTCTAGGTCTGTTCTAGTTCTGTTCTAGTTCTGTTCTAGTTCTGTTCTAGTTCTGTTCTAGTTCTGTTCTAGTTCTGTTCTAGTTCTGT
>NC_060950.1:63279210-63283803 GCF_022045245.1 Lucilia cuprina | reverse complement strand
ACTAGACTATAGACTAGACTATAGACTAGACTATAGACTAGACTATAGACTAGACTATAGACTAGACTATAGACTAGACTATAGACTAGACTATAGACTAGACTAAACCCTAGACTATAGACTACACTATAGATTGTCTATAGACTAAGTTTTGTATTTAGTTATAAACAAGACTTAAGTCTAGCCTATAGACTATAACTGAACTTAAAATTGTTTACTTGTTTATTTGATTTATCATTTTTTTAATACTGCAATTAATTTTAAATGCTTTTTAATTGGCTTTGTCTATGATTTTCTTTAAAACAAAATGAATTAAACGTTTTGCGCTTAAAAAAATGTGTTTTTTTTTTCATAAAAACTTTGTGAATAGGTCTTTATCTTGTTTTGGTATTAACTCGTTAATATAAACATTTTCCGTTTAATTTTGCCTTGTCTTTTTATGCAGTAGTTTTTCTTAAGCATTTTGTGGCAATTTGAAAATTTTAAAACGGAAACCATTAATTTTTTATTTTTCTTGTTGGCTTTCGTTGTCATTGGTAGACTCATGTCAGCGCAGCAATAGTTAATTTATAGGAGATAAAAATTTATTTAAATACAAACATGTTAACTATTTGACATAAGTTTGAAAAATATTACGATTTAATTTAAAGAAAATTTTGATAGTTTTAAAGACGACTTAGGTAAAGCCCTACTTAAGTTTAGATAATATTTACAAAATTAAACTATTTAAGGTTTTAGTTTGAAAATTTATTAATTTTGATGTTTTTTTTTAACATTTGAGGTGGAGAGTACAAACGCCATGATCAGTCAATGCGATCATTTAGTGTAGGAATTGATGTTTTGCAGTTTACTTTCTGTAGCGTATTTTTTTTATTAAGACAAATGTTTTGATATTTAAATTGCCATAAAATAAATGTGTTAAATTTATTTTTATCATTTTTCATTTTAAGATTTTAAAGATTTCTAATGTCCAGATTAACAAGACAGCAATTCAAATGATAAAGTTTTGAAATAAACAAGATATGTTATGATTTAAAGATAAAATATTTCATAAAGAAAAAATTTTCAAATAAAATTAACAAACTCTCAATTTTATTTGATTTTAAAACTTTTATCTATTTTGAAAAATCGTTTTAAATAGACCCCAGTTTAAGCTTGCAACAATGTTTATATTTATAATAAAGCTTAACATTAAAACTAACGATTTTGTAAAAAAAAATTAAAAATTTCTTTAAACTTAATATAAAAAATGCAACTTTTATAAATTTGAACTACCATGCGTATGATTAATATTAATTACAGACATTAATTAAAAAAATTGCTATATCTCCCAGATTTCTTAATGGACTTTTTAAAGCTATGGCTTAAATGAAAGCCAAAAGTTAATACTATACAAACAAAAACATTTCCATAATGAATATTTATCTAAATTAAAGCAATTTGCCAACAAAGTAACACTATGATTTAAAATCATATTTCTCTTTTATAAATCTGTTCTAAATTTTAACAAATTAAGTAATTAAGTAATCACTTTTGCTTATAAATTTAAATCTTTTAAAAAATCTTAATACATTTTTTAAACTATTTATAATCTTTTTTATCTTTCTAACGCTCCAATTGCTTTAAATTTGTTTTTTTTTTTCTTAAAACATTGTTGCAAAAAATTTGTTACAGATTTTTATTCTCAAAAGTGTTTTCAAGTGTATACAGATTTTTTTGTCTTAAAACTCTATTTGTTTAAATCATTTGCTACAAAAATGCATTTTGAGTGTTTATTGAAAACCGTGTAGTAATTTTTTTTTCAAAAACATACATTTATTGCATTTTGGTGTTAATATTTAGTTAACACTTGAAATTGTCGTGTCGAAACCATTAAGTTTAAAAATGTTATTGATGCATAACAGCAAGATTTTGTTTTTTTTTTTTTTTGTTACACATTCCCACTTCTTCTTACCATCAAAGTCCAGCCATTAGGAGGTGCAATATTAGTAATCTTCAGTCTTATTATTTTTGCACATATAAATTATTGGAATGAGTGAAGGCAAAAAAATAAACAACTAATAACATACAATTCATTTAACACTTTTAACTAAATGAGGTGTTAATGGCATTTTAAATGGGTTGAAATTAATCAAATGAAAAAAATAATCAACAGGAACAAAAGGAAAGGGATGCCAGATTGTATAAAAGATATTCAAAAGATTTAAATATAATATTTAGGCCCTATTTGCTAAAGCAGAACATAACCAATTAAACTACCAACAAAACAGTCTAGTCTATAGTCTAGTCTATAGCCTAGTCTATAGTCTAGTCTATAGTATAGTCTATAGTCTAGTTTATAGTCTAGTCTATAGCCTAGTCTATAGTCTAGTCAATAGTCTAGTCTATAGTCTAGTCAATAGTCTAGTCTATAGTCTAGTCTATAGCCTAGTCTAGTCTATAGCCTAGTCTATAGTCTAGTCTATAGTGTAGTCTATAGTCTAGTCTATAGTCTAGTCTATATTCTAGTCTATAGTCTAGTCTATAGTCTAGTCTATAGTCTAGTCTATATTCTAGTTTATAGTCTAGTCTATAGTCTAGTCTATAGTCTAGTCTATAGTCTAGTCTATAGTCTAGTCTATAGTCTAGTCTATAGTCTAGTCTATAGTCTAGTCTATAGTCTAGTCTATAGTCTAGTCTATATTCTAGTCTATATTCTAGTTTATAATCTAGTCCCTAGTCTAGTGTAGTCTATAGTCTAGTGTATAGTTTAGTCTATAGTCTAGTCTTTACTTTAGTCTGTAGTCTATAGTCTAGCCTGGCCTATGGTCTATTCTATAGTCTAGTCTATAGTCTATTCTATAATCTACTCTATAATCTAGTGTAGTCTAGTCTATCTAGTCTTTAATTTAGTCTAAGTTAATTCTTGTTTAGTCTATAGTCTAATCTACAGTCTAGTCTATTGTGTATATTTAGTTTGGGGTCATTTTTTATTTCGTGTTCTAAAATTGTTCACTGGGTTGCTTCTATTAGATTCTTTATAAAACTATTGTTAAAGTGTTTTTTCTTACCATTTTATTTAAGATAATCTTTTATTTTGAATTTCATTTGAAAATGTCAAAATTGTAAATATATATTTTTTCCAAAATTTTTTATTAAGTCTTTAAATAGTTTTATTATTTACTGCAGTTTGTTTTTTTTCATCTATTGCAGTTTGTTCTTTTGTTAATTTTTATTACTTTAATGATGAAGATTGACAGTTTAATTAAAGAAATATACATACATACATGCATACGTATATTGCATCTGTAATTGTAACCGCTATGGTCATGTAAATATTTTGAATTTAAGCTAATGGCACTTCAACTCAGAGACAGAATTAATTTGGTCATGGTTTCTTACGGTTGATATTTATAGATTTAAAAATATCATATAGATAATTAATTTGTGTAATTATTATTTTTGGCAAAAGGTTATGAAAATATTTTTAATTAAGGAAATTTGTTTTGGTGACATTTAAATTCTAAAAAATAAATTGTAAAGTTTAGTTTAAGACTAGCTTTTTACTAGACTAAAGCTGGACTTGGTGAAATTTTTAACCTTAATTATTCAAGTGTTAATTTTGTCTGTATTAATTAAGTTCATATTTTTTAAAATGCTATTACTGTTCGCTTGTAGTTCCATCAATTAAATCAATTCATCATACTCGCAGCCATTTTTTAAATTTATTTTTCTTCAAAATTTTCCCATTTAACTAACTGACCTAATTTCACTTCCCAGCAACACTCCCTCAAAGATAATTTTATGGAATTTTATATCTCTATTAGAAAATCTTTTCTAAATGAAATATTTTGTCTAAAACTTTTTTTCCTAAAAGAATATAAATGAACCAGGACCACCCTCAAAACATAAACGACACAATCATGACCAAATAATAATAAAAATACTCAAGAGAAACCCCAAATAAAGTTTTTAGCAATTAATTGAATAGATTTTCTGCAAAAAAAAGAAATGTTTTGCTACCAGTCAGTCGGTCAATTTTCATTTTAAATAAGATTTTCTTCAAAAGATTTCCTTGCATTTTGCTAGCATCTGGTGCAGTAATAAAGTGCCCGTCTGGCATGAAGGCGGCACATATTGTTCAATTTCTTTGAGAGGGATCAGAAAACGTGTACATTCATTTAATTTAAACTTGAATTTATTTAAACGGTAGCTTTTTTTCATTAAGAAGACATGTTTGTATATGCAACTATAGTTTTTCTTCACTTCATTGCACTTTCAGACGGGGCTTAGAAGCAACCTTCCTCTCATACCGTTAGTTTATTTTTAAAGAGCAGCGGACAAGAGTTTATAGTTGGATGTTGCTGTTGTGGGTATTTAAAATCGTGTTGTTATAAATTATTTAGTTTTGTTTTTATTGTTATTTATTTCAATTTGGATCAAAGTTAACATAAACTATCATAATATTGTTGATTGGGCTTTTTTGTTGTAATGTTTAAAAGGACAAGACTATGACTAGACTATAACTAGACTATGACTAGACTATGACTAGACTATGACTAGACTATGACTAGACTATGACTAGACTATGACTAGACTATGACTAGACTATGA
>NC_060950.1:63261230-63279110 GCF_022045245.1 Lucilia cuprina | reverse complement strand
AGTCTATAGTCTAGTCTATAGTCTAGTCTATAGTCTAGTCTATAGTCTAGTCTATAGTCTAGTCTATAGTCTAGTCTATAGTCTAGTCTATAATCTAGTTTATAGTCTGGTCTAATCTATAGTCTATTTTCTATATTCTAGGATATGGCTGGGATATTGTCTATCTAAAGTCTTGTATATAGTCGAGTCTGCATGCTTGTCTACAGTCTAGTCTATGGTCTTGTCTTAAGTTCAGTCTAGTCTTTAGTAGAGTCTATAGTCTAGTCTATGGCACATCATCTAGTAAATACTATAGTCTGTTGCCTAGTCTTTAGTCTAGATGGCTTTTGTGAATTAAGAGAAACCATGAATTAAATCTTTTGAATACCTTTAAGATTAATTGAAAACTCAATTTTATCCTTCTTACAAAACTCGTATGCAATCTCTATATAACTTATTTCCTTATCTTATTTCCCGATAACCTATTTTTTTTCTAACTCTTCCTAGTTGCTAAAAACCGTTTAAAATTTCAGCTTAATTACAATGCAAATACTTGTATTTCATCTTTTATTTACCATTTGCTTTAAGTTTTTTTTTTTATCTTGTTATTTATTCATCTTGAGTCTGGCTAAAATTAATCTTATTCGCTGCATGTGTGAGATAAACGTTCTTAATAATTTAAGCGCCATGTTATTGCATGGGGATATTTTCATTATCATCAAATGTTATTAAGTGTTTGTGCATTTTTTTTTTATTTTTGCTTTATTATAGCTTTTATAAAATTTCGCAATTATGTTGGTAATAGTTTTTTTTTAAATTAATTTTTTCAATGAAAATTGTTGCAAGATTCAAGTTAAGAAAAAAAAAACTAGTTATTAGATGAAGCGCAAGAGATTTTACAGCAATTTCTGTATAACTATTTCGAATTGATAACTTTATTGAAATGTTTCAGGGCTCGAAGGACCATCATGTGGCCAACTATTCGTTAAGCAGTAATTTTCTTTCTCAATTTTAAATAAAGTTATTAAATACATTTTATTTCAAACCTGTTAATTTAATACATTTAATGACACTTTACCACTATAATTGAAATATCATATGAAAATCCCCACAATTTAAACATCATTCTTTTGAATTTTATAATAAAAACATCAAAGATTTTTATAAAGTGTTGAATATCTAATATATGGGGGGTAATTTTAAATTTCAAACCCATCATTTAAAGATTTCTTAGGAAAACGCAAGACAGTAGAATTAATTTGAAAATGTTTAACAAAAAAAAAGTAAGAAAACAAGTTCCGAAATTGTTACAATGTTGCAGAACACATTGCCTGAACACATTCATACATGCACTCTCTGGAGTAAAAGATCATTATCTAAAATGGAATAGAAACTTAACATATTAGCTTAACTTTCAAAAGCTATTTCGATTTTTTGCAATTAACAATTAATTTTCTTACAAAAATAACTAAAATAAACAGTAATTATAAAATGAAAAAAAAAAAACAAAGATTTTAGCTCAAGGAGAAAGATCAAAGTCAAATCTACAGTAAAGACCATGGCATAGTCACCCACCCAGCTGGTCTATAATCTAGTATAGACAACATACTAGACTACACTATACACTAGACTATAGACTAGACTATATTATAGACTACTATAGATTAGTCTATAAACTAGAATAATATAGACTAGTTTATACACTAGACTATATACTAGGCTGTATACTAGACTATATACTAGACTGTAGACTAAACTATTGACAATAATATATACCAGACTATAAACAAGACTACAGACTAGACTATAGCTAGACTATAGAGTAGACTATAGACTAGACTATAGGCTAGACTATAGACTAGACTATAGACTAGACTATAGACTATACTATAGACAAGACTATAGACAAGACTATAGACAAGACTATAGACTAAACTATAGACTAGACTATAGACTAGACTATAGACTAGACTATAGACTAGACTATAGACTAGACTATAGACTAGACTATAGACTAGACTATAGACTAGACTATAGACTAGACTATAGACTAGACTAGACTATAGACTCGACTGTAGACTAGACTATGACCTTAGACTAGAAACTATAAACCGGACTATAGACTCGACTATAGATTAGAGTATAGATTAGGCTATAGACGAGACTGTAGACTAGACTAAAGACTAGACTATAGACAAGGCAATGGACTAGACTATAGACTAGACTATAAACAAGATTATAGATTTGACTATAGACTAAACTGCAGTTAGAATAGTCTATAGAGTAGATAATAGGCTAGACTTTACACTCAATACTGTACTAGACTACTGTCTAAACTATAGACTTGTTGTCTTCTATGAACACCCCTTATAATCTTTCTATATCTCAACCTCAAACTTGTTATATTTCCATATATCTACCATAAACTATAGTACAAACCATACAAGTACCAACAATATATAAATAATCTTTAATTACTTGTTTATTTTAAAGTTTTGCAAACTTAAACTTACTTTTTGTTTAAACAACTTTTGTGGATAATCTCCGGTCTTCTTTGCAAATACATAGTAGAAACTAAAATTTTATGAATGAAAATATCTAGTTGTTTGGCAAAAGAAAAAAAAAATGAAAATGTTGCCAAAGGTGGGCGTATACGCCAACTTATAAATGAATATTAAGACCCACTGTAAAATGAAGTTTTGTTTTTTTTTTTAATTTAAGCTTTTTATTTACATTTTAAAGGTTTTTCCGTTTAAAAATTGTTTTTTTTTTTTTTAATAATTTTTTGTCTTCAACTTGAATTTCCGCTTACATTGTTGGTTTTAGAAGAAAAAAACATACAAACGGAGAGAAAGAAAATCTACATAAAACTGAGAGAAACTTTTTAACGAAATGTTGGTGTTTTAAAATTTGCATGTTGCATGTTAGATAGGATATGTTGTAAACTGTATAACAAATATATTTATTTACTATTGCTTAAACCTGTGTATGTTTGGTAGTTGTTTTTTTGGTAGTAATGCCTACAAACGACCTGGATTTTTTTTGTTGCTACTCTAGCTAGTTTGGCAACCTTTAACAATATACACTATTTTTTTGCTGTGTTCTTTATTTTGGTTCAAGAAATCCATGAGCATAAAGATAATAAATAAAATTTGTGTTTAAGGTGTTCTATTGTTGTTATTGCAGCTTTGGCCTCCTCTTTTCTAACCAACTATTATAGTCTTTAGGTGATCAACACATTCTCTTTTCTTTTTAAAGAGTATAAAAAGTCAATATAGTTAAATTACGACAGCACGGTTCATAAACTTCAGTTCAGTGAATTGTATCTGATTTGTCTGCAAATATATGTTAAAAAGTTTAAATATTAAGTTCGGGTAAAAGTTGCTTACTTTTCTCTAGAAAAGTTATTGTTAGTATAGAACACATTTTTACAGGAAAAAGTTGCTCTTATTCTAGACAACCTTTCTCTAGAAAAGTTGCTCTTAGTCTAGACCACTTTTCTCCAGAAAAGTTCCCTTAGTCTAGACAACTTTTCTCTAGAAAAGTTGCTCTTAGTCTAGACAACTTTTCTCTAGAAAAGTTGCTTTTAGTCTAGACAACTTTTCTCTAGAAAAGTTGCTCTTAGTCTAGACAACTTTTCCATAGAAAATTTTCTCTCAGTCTGGACAACTTTTCCCCAGAAAAGTTGCTTTTAGTCTAGACAACTTCTTCCTAGAAAAGATGCTCTTAGTCTAGACAACGTTTCCATAAAAAAAGTTGATATTAGCATAGACAACTTTTTCCAGAAAAGTCTAAGTCTATACAATCTTTCTCTTCAAAAATTGTTCTTAATCTAGACAATTTTTCTCTAGAAAAGTTTCTCTTATTCTAGACAACTTTTCTCTAGGAAAATTGCTCTTAGTCTAGATAACTTTTCTCTAGAAAAGTTGCTCTTAGTCTAGATAGCTTTTCCCTAGAAAGTTGCTCCTAGTCTAGACAATTTTTCTCTAGAAAAGTTGCTTTAAGTCTAGTCAACCTTTCTCTAGAAAAGTTGCTCTTAGTCTAGACAACCTTTCTCTAAAAAAGTTGCTCTAAGTCTAGACAACTTTTCTATTAAAAAAGTTGCTCTTAGTCCAGACAACATTTCTCTTATTCTAGACAACTTTTCTCTAGAAAAGTTGCTTTTAGTATAGACAACCTTTCTCTAGAAAAGTTGCTTTTAGTCTAGACAACCTTTCTCTAGAAAAGTTGCTCTAAGTCTAGACAACTTTTCTATAGAAAAATTGCTTTTAATCTAGATAACTGTTCTCTAAAAACGTTGCTCTTAGTCTAGACAACTTTTCTATAAAAAAGTTGCTCTTAGTCTAGACAACTTTTCTATAAAAAGATTGTGTTAATCTAGACAACATTTCTCTTAATCTAGACCTTAATCTACACAAGTTGCTCTTAGTGTAGACAACTTTTCTGTAGAAAAGTTGCTCTTAGTATAGACAACTTTTCTCTAGAAAAGTTGCTCTTAGTCTAGACAACCTTTCTCTAAAAAAGTTGCTCTTAGTCTTGACAACCATTCTCTTGAAAAGTTGCTCCTAGTCTAGACAACTTTTCTATAGAAAAATTGCTATTAATCTAGATAACTTTTCCCTAAAAATGTTGCTCTTAGTCTAGACAACTTTGCTATAAAAAAGTAGCTGTTAGTCTAAACAACATTTCTCCAGGAAAGTTGCTCTAAGTCTAGACAACTTTTCTCTAGAAAAGTTGTTCTTAGTCTAGACAACTTTTCTCTAGAATAGTTGCTCTTAGCCTAGACAACTTTCCCATGGAAAATGTGCTTTTAGTCTAGACAACTTTATTCTAGAAAAGTTTGTGGGGAAATTGCTCTTAGTCTAGCCAAGTATCCTTTAACAATATTCTTAAAACCACTATCGAAATCACTTTTTCTCAGTCCCAATATTATTATGCCTATTGACTTTCTTTCATATATTTAAGCGCCCACACTTTAACAAATAACATTAAGAAATCTGTCTGTCTGTCTACATCTCTTGCTGCTTCATTCCAGCCACCAATTCGTGGTATCAAATTCATCCAAAACTCGGTTTATACTTTAAACATGCAGTTTTCTTCAATTTGTTTCATTCACTCAGTCAATCACTATTATGTTTTTTTTTGTTTTCTTCACACAATTTAGCTTATTTTTCCTTTATATTAATAATAATAAAAAAACATTTTGTTGTTGTTTTATTACTCCTTTACACTAATAACAAAATTTTTCATTCATAATTTAACAAAATGAAACATGTTTAACCATAAACGAAAAAAAAAAAACATGAAAAAAATTTATTAAAGTCTGGTCGGTTAAAGTTGCTGCACGCAGCCAGTTTGTTTTTTCGTGTGGAAATGATGCAGCAGCAGGCATGCAATAATTTTTAGATACCTGTTGCATTTTGTTGCTTTCTTAATGAAATGTTGTCATATGCAAATTAATTTAAGTTGATCACCACAAATTTATTTAGTGTTTTCGTGCCCGGTTTATAGTCCAACAACACCAATGAGTTTGCAAAAAAAAAAAAAAAAAAACAACAACCATCATTTAAAAAACGGTTTTTAGTTTCTTGGCCATAAAGCAAAAACACTTCGTTGAATTTTTGTTCCTTAAATCATGTAATTTTTTTTCTTTAAAAAATTTTTGTTGTTGTGTCTGGCTTTGGGGATTTATAGTAGGTTGTTGTCGAGTAGTAATCCATAGAGTCAAAAACGTGATTTGTTTTAGTAAAAAAAAAACTACATACATACTACCAAAAACTCGTGCTGTTTCTAATGTAACGTCAACAATAACCAAAAAAAAATAAATTAGAAAAACAACAAAAATCCGCCAAAACGTAAAATAATCTTATTTAGACTTTCGCTTTTTGACAGGTTTATATTTAAAAAATATTTTAACGGTATCAGTTCTGATATGATATGGTCCTTCTATTAAGTACCTAACTCGAACAAAAATGTTGTATCAGACCAGTTTGAAGTCTATCCAACTTCACCAGATTTTAGTGCTCAGTCTAAAAAGCCATTCTGTAGCAAAGCAGGTCTTTTTTAAGGCCACTTTCTATAGAAAATCAGCTTTTTGTCAAGATTACTTCTCTTCTCAGAAATTGCCCTTAGTCTGCACAACTGTTCTTAAAAACTATTGCTATTATTCTCAACAACTTTTCTAATGAAAAGTTGCCCTTCGTCTAGACAACACTTCTATAGAAAAGTTGTTCTTAGTTTAAACAATTTTTCTATAGGATGTTGTTGTTAATCCAGACAACTTTTCTTTTAAAAAGTGGCTCTTAGTCTAGACAATTTTTCTTAAAAAAGTCGCCCTTAGTCTGGACAATTTTCTTAAGTACTATTATTATTCTCAACAATTTTTCTATAGAATAGTTGATTTTTGTCCAGACTAAACAACATCTCCATAGAAAAGTTGTTTTTCGACTAGAACTTTTCTATACAAAAGTTACTCTTCAGTCAAGAGAACTTTACTATAGAAAAGTTGCTCTTAGTCTAGACAACTTTTTAATAAAAATATACTCTAAGTCAACTGAAGTTTGCTATAGAGAAGTTGCACTTAGGAAGACAACTTTTCTATAGAATAATTGCTTTTAGTCTAAACAACTTTTCTATAGAATAGTTACTTTTAGTCTAGACAATATTTCTATAGAATAGTTGCTCTTAGTCTAGACAACTTTTCTATAGAATAGTTGCTCTTAGTCAAAAGAACTTTTCTGTAGAAAAGTTGCTCTTAGTCAAGAGAACTTTTTTATAGATAAGAAAAGTTGATCTTAGTCAAGAGAACGTTTCTATAGAAAAGTTGCTCTTAATCAATAGAACGTTGCTCTTAATCAATAGAACGTTTCTATACAAAAGTTGCTCTTAGTCAAGAGAACGTTTCTATACAAAAGTTGCTCTTAGTCAAGAGAACGTTCTCATACAAAAGTTGCTCTTAGCCAAGAGAACTTTTGTATACAAAAGTTTCTTTTAGTTTAGACAATTTTTCTATAGAAAAGTTTCTCTCAATCTAGACAACGTTTCTATAGAAATGTTGCTCTTAATTTAGACAACTTTTTCTGTGAAAGTTACCAATAGTCTATACAGTTTTTCTCTAGAAAATTTGCTCTTAGTTTAGACAAGTTCTTGGAGAAATGTTGTTCCTTATCAAGAATACTTTTCTATAGAACAAACTTCATGATAATCTGGGCAACTTATCTTTTAATAAGTTTCCTTTTCTATAAGATTATTATTCTAAATCTAGTAAATTTTTGTTGCAAAAGTTGCTCTAATCAATTTTCTGCACAAAGTTGCACTTAGTCTGGACAACTGTTCTATAGAAAGTTGTACAATTGTTCTAAAGTTGTGCAGTCTTTTCTAATCTAAAGAAAATTCCCTATAAATATATTAATTTTTCTTTATTTTTTTATCTCTTTCCAGAATGTCAATGCAGTCCTATCGGTTCATTATCCAATACCTGCGAAAAACGTTCCGGACAGTGTCAATGTCTGGCTAATGTAACCGGTCGCCGTTGTGATAAATGCAAGGCGGGTCATTGGAATTTAACTCAAAGTGTGGGCTGTCATGATTGTCGCTGTGATCCCTCAGGCTCTAGAAGTCATGAGTGTAATCCCTGGACGGGTCAATGTGATTGTAAAATCGGTGTGGGTGGTCAAAGATGTAATGAGTGTACAGATGGCTTTTTTGGTTTCTCAACTGAAGGCTGTCAACGTTGTGCTCCCTGTCCGGGTGAAGGTCAAGTATGTGATCCATTAAATGGTCGTTGTGTCTGCCCGCCCAATAGCAGAGGTTTGGGTTGTAGTCAATGTGTGTCGGGTACTTGGGGTTGGCAATCAAGATTGGGTTGCCGTGAGTGCCAATGCGATCGTGTGGGTTCAATCGGTCAATATTGTCATACACAAACGGGTCAGTGTCAGTGTAGAGAAGGTTATTCGGGACGTCGATGTGATGCCTGTGCTCCCGGTTATTTTGGTTATCCTGAGTGTAGACGCTGTAACTGTGATGCAGATGGTTCGTATGTAGGTAAAGATGGTCTGATCACCTGTGATGCCAATGGTCAGTGTCCTTGTAAGAGTTTAGTTGTGGGTTTAAAATGTGATACTTGTATGCAGTCATCATTCGGTTTGTCTGCCCTAAATCCCGAAGGCTGTACGAGATGTTATTGTTTTGGTCGCGCTAGTGAATGTGAACAAAGTAATTGGTCTTGGGGACATGTCCGAATGTCAGAGTCACGTAATCTCTCCATACAATATTTAAACTCACAGCATATAAGTAATACGGAATTTGAATATATAGTCGTCGTACAAATGTCTGGCTCTAAAACCTATCGAGAAGATGCAGAAATACAAAATTTTAATGGTTTAAATTTAATACCTCGTTCCACGGGTAATGTTTCTATGGGTTCCTATAGCCAATTATACTATCCCTTGTACTTTCAATTACCTCCACAATTCTATGGTGATCGTATTAGCAGTTATGGTGGTAATTTGTATTTTACCTTATTAACCGAGGGAGGTAGTATACCTTTGGATCGTAAACTGCTAAGTCGTTATCCCTTGGTCCAATTACATGCTCATCATAAAATGATTTTGGATTTTTATGAATACGAAAGTTTTGAATATTCACGCAATGAAACCTATCGTGTACCTTTACATGAAACCTATTGGAAGTTACATCACAATGGCCAATCGGCGGATAGGGCGACATTAATGGCTGCTCTGCAAAATGTTAAACATATATTGATACGTGGTTCCTGTTTTGCTGATTTCTCGGAAATAATGTAAGTTTTTTTAGAATTTAATTTTAATTTTTTGTTTAGGAACCTTTTTTAACTTTAAAACAATTTCCCAAGTTTACAAAATGTTCACATGGATTCGGCCATTTATGTGCATGGTTCCAATAGCATGATAGCTAAGGGTGTAGAGAAATGTAAATGTCCCAAACGTTTTGATGGTTTATCGTGTCAAGATCCTGGCAGAGGTTTCTATAGATGGCGTAATGTTAGCGAAACAGAGTCTACCTATATAGAGGATCTTATAGGTAGGGCGGCTCCTTGTTTTTGCAATGGACGCAGCCAAGAGTGTAATCGTGAAACGGGAGAATGTGTGGTAGGTTTTGCGTAATTAAAAGGCTTTAGATTTCGGTTTATGTAAATGTTATATGTTTTTTAGAATTGTCGCGAAAATTCCGGCGGTCGTCATTGTGAACAATGTGCCGAGGGTTTCTTTGGCGATCCCAATTCCCCCTATGGCTGTCAAGCTTGTCCTTGTCCCGAAACTAATCGCAATTTTGCCAAGGGTTGCACTGTCTGGCAGGGTGAGGTGAATTGTGTTTGTCGTCCTGGCTATACGGGAAAATTGTGCGACAAATGTCGTCCTGGTTACTATGGCAATCCTTTGGCTTCACCTGTAAGTACCTGTAAACCCTGTAATTGTAATCTGAATGGCATTAGCCAGGAGGGTTGTGATGCCTTGACGGGCCAGTGTTATTGCCGAGAAGGAGTTACTGGTCTGAAATGTGATAAATGTAAAGCTGCGCGTCATCATGTCGAAGAGAAAGGATGTAGATGTAAGTTTTTAGAATCTACATGGTTTTTAAGGGAGCGTTCTTTTTCTTAAGTATTTACTCTCTCTCTCTCTCTCTTTTTAATATATCCCCTATCTCAGTGTGCGACAATTGCACTTTACTCCTTTTGGACTATGTAGAACTAATAGGTCATAAACTAAGACGTGGCGTGCACAATATGGATTTAACTGGTATACCAGCTCCCTACATTAAGGTCGAAGAATATGAGGATCTTTTTAATCTACAAAATAGACACTATTATGATTTTAATAATGCTCGGCAATTGCTGCTAAACTATGACACTTCCGCCTTAATAAAATTGGATTCACATGCCGAAAATCAAAAATTTCAAAATCGTAAAGCCTTGGCCACGTCAGAGAAAAGAAACCAGGCCGTACAGGTTATACTTAAGGATGCTCGTTTACTTTATGACGGACTGGAATCTATACAGACGGGTATTCTAACAAATATAGCAAATCTAGAGAATTATGGTAGGGGTTCTCATCACTTAAGTTTACCCACTGCCCTACAGCAGGCTAGATTCTATTTGGATTCGATTAAGCAACATAGGGACTCGGTTAATGATATTAGAACGACAGCGTCTTGTGCCTGGCATTATTACTTTAAATTTGGTAATGCCTCCGATGCGGCCTTTGATCAAAAGGCTAAAGTGGAAATGTTTTGGCGAGATTTAAATCATACAAATTTTCGCATATCCGATATAAGATTACAAGCTGATCGTACAGTGGAAATGCAAAATGAAATCGATGATATTCTGGAACATATACGAAATCTAAAGAGTTATACTTCAGAAGATTATCAACAAATAGTAGATTTGAAATTGAAGATAAAGGAATATCTTAAGGAGACCTTAGTGCCTCAAACGGCGGTGTTAGTGGAAATGAATGTTGGACGTTTGGAGTTGTTGAGCGGTAATGTGGATAATATTATCAAACTGGGTACCGTGTTAAATGCCACCTTAGATGAAAATGAAACGGTGCATCGGGAAGTGCGTAAACATTGGCTGCCTAAAGCTCAAAAACATGCTGCACGTTTGCTGGAAAGATCCAATGAATACGCCCGACAATTTCAACCCACACGCAATGGAGCACGTATAGCCATGTTAGCGAGGTAAGTTTATAAAGATGATTTCTTTAGCAAAACTTGATTAAATTATTTCCGAAAATAGTTCGGCCCATAAAAATATTTCCGAGGCTATAGAGGCTGCACGCTTGGCTTCTGTCGAGGCCAGAGAACGGGTTTATACGGCCCATAATAAACTATATCCTAGGCAGGGCCTTTCGGTTATCGATAGAGCTAGAATTTCTTTAAACAAATCCAAAATTTTAAAACAAGACGCCATGCAAGAGATTAAGGAAACAGAGGGTAAGTTTTTTTCTTCTTGCTTTAGAAAGTTTAAACATTTAAAATTCGAATTCCCCCTTATGTCCATCTAAAGCCCTTAAGAATCGTTTGCGCATTCATGAAAACAAAGTAGAAGGTATTAAGAATCGTATTATAAATGCCGGCATACGAACAAATAATATCTCATCGCACATACAACCTTTACAACATACAACGGCTCGTAAAAATGCCATAGAAAGTTTAGATATTGCTTCTAAAATCTCGGATGAAATGAAGGGAGTATCAAGGCATACACAGCAACTGCATGAGGATATTAAACGGCTACGTGATAAATTTGCCATTTTAGAACCTGATTGGGAAATAAAATTGGGTTTGGCTGAGGAGAATATTTCTCTAACTAAAACCAATGTACGTTTAGCTAATATTTCACTAACCTATGTGGAAGAGCAAGCGGTTAAGGAACAATCAGAGTTTGATGTTTGGAATCAGACAATGGCCAAACAGATTCAAGAGTTAAGAGATAAAATTGCCAAAGCTAAACATGCTGCCGAAGGTATTAAGATTTCTTTAGAATCTTTGGGTCCCAAGTGTATAAGATCCTATTTGCCGATATCTTATGGTCTCACCACTTCCAATACTATTAAACTTAGCTTTGCCCTACCCAATCGTAATGGTAATTCTCCTCTACTGTATATACAAGGCAATGATGGTCGTTATATTGCCTTGGATCTATTCAAAAGACATGTTAGACTTTTATGGAATTTAGGTGGTTCGACAGAGATTATTACCCATCCCTTAGAGATACAGACAAGAGATCCTCAATACGATGATGCCTGGTATCATGTGGAAGTTAATCGCACATTAAATATAGGCAGTCTTTTGGTAAGACGCATGAATAACTATGGCGCCTTAGTGCCACAGAATCCTGTGACCGGTAATACCGATGTGGAATTTACACGTTTCTTCCAAACTCCAGAGGAACGTATATATCTGGGTGGTTACCCCAAGTTTATGCGTACCAAAGATTTGCAATTGAATCCGGGTCTTAATGTTGTAATACACAATGTAGAGGTCGATAATAAACCCATGGGTATATGGAATTTTGCCTCGAGTGAGGGTAAATGTGGTGGAGCTATGATAGGGGCTCAAGAGTCTAGCTCTTCTTCTGTAGCTAGACATTTCAATGGTTTAGGCTATGCAGAAGTGAAAAAGTCACGTCCACGGCCTTATCGCAAGAATTTGTTTGCTTTACAAATGACCTTCAAGACATTAGATGAGAATGCACTGTTATTCTTAGCGGTAGATGATAAAAATGTAAGTTGAATCTCTTTACCCTTCAGTCTCTAGCAGCTTTAAGTTATTGTTATTTTGTTATTTTTCTCTTTAACAGAATCGCTCGGTATCTGTGACTCTCAGTCGTGGTCGCATAATGTTCCGCATTGATTATGGCGATGAATCGAAATTAGAAATAAATACCACCAACAAATACAATACAGGTAAATGGATTAAAATCGAGGCAGCTCGAGAATTTGTACCAAAACGTGGTACAGAAAATGGTATTCTTAGAGTGAACAATGAAAGAGCTATAACAGGTTCTCCCTCGGTACCCATTAAGAGTCATATGCTGCCGGATCTTTCGAAACCGGTTTATTATTTGGGTGGTGTACCACCGGGTTTTACCTCAGCTACCTCTAAAGCTCCCGGAGCAGATAATCCCTTTTTGGGTTGCATGATGGATGTTCAAGTTAATGGAGAGACTTATGATCCTTTGGAAAGTTCTTCGTTTTTCGGAGTGGAACCTTCGTGCAAGGAAATGATCACCAAGTGAGTTTTAAACAAAAATTTTGGATTTTTAAAAGAACTTTTAAACAAGAAAGCTTTTTCTTTGTAGTAAGAGCTTTTTTACTAGATAGAAAATTTTTTCAAAGAGTCTTATAATAAGAGCTTTTTTTGGAAAAAGCTTTTTTATAAAAAGCTTAAAAACATAAAAATTTTTATTCAAATCTAACATTCTTCCCACAGAGCCGGCTTCACAGGTCAAGGTTACATCGAATTACCCTCCCAGTCGTTGCGCAAACGTGCCAATACCGGTTTTGTTTTCCGCACTCTTCAATCCGACTGCCTACTACTACTCTCCGCCTATCCACCCGAAGTCCAAGATGACTATGATGCCAAAGATATTAAAGGAAACTATTCCATTTCTCTTGTTGATGGTCATCTCCAAGTATGGATTAATTCCGGACGTAGTTTCATACAAATGCATTCAAATGTTTCACTCAATGATGGTGAATTTCATGTCGTTAATCTATTGAAAAATGGTCGTAAATTTGAACTAATGGTCGATGATGAATTACAAGTAACGAAAAATCTTATGAATTCACCCACTCTTGTCAGTATGCCACGTGATGCTGGTGGTTTGTATATAGGCGGTGCACCACCTTTTGAAGATTATACACCTTTAGCTCCTACTTTTATAAAGTTAGAGGGTGCAGTACGTGATGTAGTTTTCAACAATCGTACTTTAAACTTTAATCAAGCTTTATCCTTTGTCAATGTACAAATTGGACGTAATGGACCTGCTATGGGTAGTGTTAATGGTTTAAGTGATATATTGCTGAAAACAGAGCCAATGATTGGTAAAAGTTTCACCGCTGCTCCGGAAGGTTGCAAAAGGGTAAGTGTTAAGAAGGATTTATGTGTGTTTTAGTAAAAGAAAGCTTTTGTAAAGCTTAAAACTTAAATAATGGTGTTATGTTAACAAAATTCATAAAAAAGCTTTAAAGCTTTTTATGGAATAGCATGTTTTTCATTTATTTTCATTATTTTCTTTTTTTATAGGATTTTAGTTGTTAAGTCTTAAAAAACATTAGCTATTAAAACTCGTTTAGAAAGCTTTAAGCTTTCGAAAGCTTTCATTTCATAAGCACCCAACTAACTAACTGCCCAAATATAAATCGTCTATATAACAAAAAGGGAACATTTAAAGGATTGCTAATAATGGAAAATTTTAATTAAGCTTTTAAGTTTTTTTTTAAATTAATTAACATAAAGCGTTTGGCAATATATATTAACTTTTAAGCTCATTTTAGTATTTAAAATAATTTTAATAATATTGCACCTTAAGGTTGTGGTCACGTTTAGGAAAAATTCGTTTACTATAGAACTTTTTTATTTAAAAAAAAAATATTGTATATATTTTAATACTTTAACCTTAAGACATTTTCATTTAACTTTAATTACTTTAATAAAAAATCTATAAAAAATTCACCTTAATCATAAAAATTTGCTTTTTGTGTGTGTGTTAATAAAGCTTTCATTTGCAAACATCATTTATTTTCATCTTCATTCTCTCTTGTTTTTAAGAAATTTATTGTAAAATCTCATAAAATTTTCTTTTAAGTTTTATTTTAATAATTGTTAAACTTTTTTGCATATTTTGGTTTCATCAATAAAGTTTTTTTTTTACTTTAGCAACAAAAACTAAACACAAAATTTGTTTTTTTTTTATAAATTTTTCACTCTTCATTTGGCTTAATAACAAAACTACTAAAAACCACTGTAAAAGCTTTTGAAAAGCTTTTGCCTTAATATAAAAATGGCAAAAAGAAAAACTAACACAAAATTCAAAACCCTGTATTATGGTGAAAGATGTTACAAAAAAACGCTTAAAGCTTTTAAGTATTAATAAGCTTTAGCTACCAGCTAAAGCTTAAATTCAAAAAAAGCCCTTTAAGAAAAACTAATATTGGTTGTTGTCGTTGTTTTTTTTTCTCAATTAAATATAAATAAATTTTCACTGTTTTATATTAAATATTTCTTTTTTTCAACAATTCCTTATTTTCCCCACCACCACTCCTTTATCCCCCCCTCCTCTCCTACATAGGTTGGCAGTTATTCTTATGAGCCTAATGCCTTTAAATTTGGCGATGAACCCTATAGTTTTGCTCAATTGCAAACTCCTCTACGTAACTATTGGCAAAAGAATTTCCAAATTTCTTTTGATTTTCGCTCTTTCTATCCCAATGGTTTGATTTTCTTAGCTCCCGGCATTAAAGAGAAACAAAAACATTATTTAGCCTTAATTCTAAAAGATGGACATTTACTATTAATTGTCAGAGGACGTCGACGTGAAGAATTGCCTCTCCATGCTAAACTTAATGATGGTGAATGGCATCATGTTACGTTAATGTGTCAGGAACGTAAGGTTACCATGTCTGTGGAAATAGGTCGTACAGATCAAAAGACTTCAGCTCAAATGAAAATACCGAAGAAAATTGCTGCTTCGAATATTATGTTTGTGGGTGGTTTACCAGAGAATCCACCCAAAATGCCAGCAGAACTTTTAATGAAATTGGAACCTTTTAAGGGTTGTCTACGTAGATTTGCCATAGCGAATAGTACACAGGATTTGGCAAAACCTGGCAAACATTTACATGTGGGGCAGTGTTTTCCTAATGTAGAGAGGGGTTCCTATTTTCCGGGAGATGCCTATGCAGTATACAGTAAGTAGTCTTTTGTATTACCGAGTGTTAATAGAAAATGTACTCCGATAGAGTGCTACATTTTAATAGAAAATTAGCTCTCTTTAAGATACGATTTTCTATACTAAATTTGCTTCCATAAAAAGGCCATTATTATTGATTATTGATTATTTTCCTTTAAAAATTGCTCTCTTAAAGAGATACTCTTAAAGAGACTAATTTCTATAGAAAATTTGGTTTCTTCAAGAGACCATTTTCTATAGAAAATTTGCACTCTTAAGGACACCAATTTCTAAAGAAAATTTGTTCTCTTAAAGATTTTATTTCTATAGAAAAGTTGCTCTGTTAAAGAGACCATTTTCTATACAAAAGTTGATGTGTTAAAGAGACCATTTTCGATAGAAAAGTTGCTCTGTTAAAGAGACAATTTTTCATAGAAAAGTTGCTCTGTTAAAGAGACTAATTTCTATAGAAAATGTGTTCTTATATAGAGACTAATTTCTATTGAAAATTTTGCTTTCTTAAAGAAACTAGTTTCCTCTCCTAAGGAAACAATTTTCTACAGAAAATTTCCTCTCCTAAGGAAAAAATTTTTTATAGAAAAATTGCACTCTAAACGGCACTAATTTATATAGAAAATTTGCTCTCTTAAAGAGCCTTTTTTCTATATAAAATTTGCTCTAAGAGCGTATTATCCATAGAAAATTTATTCTCAGAAAGAGACTATTTTCTTTAGAAAATTTGCTCTCATAAAGGTCCTCGTTTTCATTGAAAATTTGCTCTCTTAAAGAGACTGATTTCTATAGTAAATTTGCTCTCTCAAGGAGATTATTTTCTATAAACATTTTTCTCTCTTAAAGAGATTATTATCTATAGAAAATTTGCGTATTTTCTATAGAAAATTTACTCTCATAAAGAGACTATTTTCTTTAGAAAATTTGCTCTCTTAAAAGTCCTCTCCTTTATTGGAAATTTGCTCTCTTAAAGAGACTGATTTCTGTAGAAAATTTGCTTTCCTAAAGAAACTATTTTGCTCTCATAAAAAACCGCTTTTCTATATAAAAGTTGTCTCGATTAAGAGCCGACAATTAAAATATGTAAATCTCTTCTTTCTTTTTTTCAGAGAGAAATTTCCACGTTGGCAAGTATTTAGAACTAGAAATGGAATTTAGAACATCGGAGCTTTCAGGAATTTTACTGAGTATAACCGAACCTACCGGTTTTCCCGCTTTATCACTAGAAATTTTCAATGGCAATGTAAGTTTTTACAAACTTAAAAGAACAAAGCTTTTTGAAATTTTTATACAAAATTTAACAAAAACTTAATCAAAAACTTTATGAACTATTTTTTGGTTTCAGATTGTTTTCTCCTGTGACTTGGGTGATGGCAATCCCTTCCGCGTAGAATCTTTACTTCCCTCCAAATATGCTTTATGCGATAATAAATGGCATAATATATCCGCCCTATATGACTACGAACAACTAGCCTTAAGAATTGATCAAATGCCCACAACGATAGCAGTGGCCCAACAAACTACCATGGGTAGAGTACAAACCAAATCACCATTATATATTGGCGGAATACCGGGTAAGTTTATTTTTTTTTAATATTTCTCTTTAAAATTAAAAAAGTATCAAACTTTATGGGTAATTCTAACAAAAACCAAAAAATTCTAGAAATTGCATCCAGTGGTTCCTTATTAACCCGTGAAAATTTCAAAGGTTGTATAAGAAATCTATCGATACGTAATGAACGACGCGATTGGGTTGATATGGATGCATTACATAATGTTTTACTCAGTGAGTGTTTGGTAACCGGCACTGATAGCTGAGTTTAAGTAAAGTTCAAACAAAAATAAAAGAAAAACTTAAGGATCTAATTGTGATGCCATATACTTAGATAACAAAATACATATAAATTTTCAATAAGAACTGCCATATAAATAATTTAAATATTTAATTTAATTTTAAAGAAAAACGAAAGGAATTTACGCTTAATTTTAAATAGTTTTATAAAATGCGAAATGATCATTATATATCAAACGATTTCCAGTGAATGAAATAGGTTTTTTTTTCTTAAGGAGAGTGTAAACAAGAGAATTTAGATTAGACATTATAGATAAACTTTAAAATAAAAATTAATCTTTAGTGTCAACTTTAGTTTTCTCTATCGATTGGATTATAGCCTTGACTTTAGTTAGGTTATAGATAAATTCATCTATAGAGTAGTCTATAGATTTCACTGTTTATTTTCTACTATTTAATAATCTATAACATCTCTTATAGAGTAGATTATTGTCTCGATATAGCCTTGGCTATAAAATAGCCTACAGTCTGGACTATAGAATAGTCTATAGTCTGAACTATAGAGTAGTCTATAGTCTTGACTATAGAGTAGTCTATAGTCTTGACTATAGAGTAGTCTATAGTCTTGACTATAGAGTAGTCTATAATCTTGACTATAGAGTAG
>NC_060950.1:63253754-63261130 GCF_022045245.1 Lucilia cuprina | reverse complement strand
TATAGAGTAGTCTATAGTCTTGACTATAGAGTAGTCTATAGTCTTGAATATAGAGTAGTCTATAGTCTTGACTATAGAGTAGTCTATAGTCTTGACTATAGAGTAGTCTATAGTCTTGACTATAGAATACTTCATAGCCTTGACTATGGAATACTCCATAGCCTTGACTATAGATTACTCTATAACCTTGATTATAGAATAGTCTATAGTCTTGACTATAGAAAATACAATAGAATAATTTACAGTCTTGAAAATAGAATAGTCTACAGTCTTGACTACGGAATAGTTTAATGTCTTGGCTCTAGATTAGTCTAGGCTAGATTTGAGTATAAAATAGTCTATTGTCTTGACTTTATTCTTGACTATTCTCAGCTTAAACAAACTAGAAAAAAAAGCTTTTATGTTTTTCGTCATATCTAAAGAAAGCTTTTGCCTTTATAAAAGCTTATTTCCTAAAGCTTTTTTAGCCTTAGCCTAAAATCCCATACCAGTGAATGCATTTTATATAAAATAATTAGTGTTAGGAACTCATTATAATAGAACTTTGAGGGATTGCATATTAAAAAAGAAGAAAAAAAGCTTTTAGTATATTATATCTCTATATATAGCGTTACACTACTCCCCCCTGACATTAAAAACCCGGTCCAAAAATATAAAAATGCAATAGCTTAAGTAGCAGAGGCTTATTTTTATTATATACAACAATTGTATTTATAGATTTTTTTATTATTTATTTCAAAAGCCCTATTTTATAAGTTTATTATAAGTTAGGAAATAAGTTTAGAGTTTTATAAGTAAAAATAAACCCCCCAGTGCCTTTTCACTTAGAAACTTTATAAAACGAAAAATGAATTATAGTAAATTAGTGTTTAGACCACCTTTATTTGTATTTTATAAATTAAGTTATAAACTTTAATGTTAAGAATCTCTGTTAATTGTACAGTACATTTTTCTTTCATTAACATTTGTATATAAATTTCATTTAAGCGTCTCATTATTATAATAAATTTATTTTTTAGTTATATTATTATTATTTAAAAAAAACACTGATACACACATATAAATCCAAATATTAAAGCCATTTTTTATTATTTATTATTTTTCAACTTTTTTTTTGTTTTTTTTTTTATTTTTTGGTATATTTTTGATTTAAGCAAAATATAAAACAAATTTTTAAATAAAAAATTATAATAAAAAATTTATAAAAATCGTTTCTTGGAATTATAAGTTTTAAAACTTACAAGTTGTTGAAGTTTTAAAGCAGTTATAATTGTTCTCAATAATAATTTCTCTTAAATAAAATTTTATTTTTATTGAGTAAAAAATGGCTCTAAAATGGATCAAAAATATTATTTCTACGTTTTTGTCTAGTTTGTCATTATAATATGATCTATTGTCAATTATTTTCTATACCGATCTTTATATGACTCAGTATCTTAACTATTAAGCTATCAAAACTATTATAATCTTATATACAGACCAGACAATACTATGACCTTTTGACAGTCTGATTGTAGTAGCTACTCTAGCAATATATAGTTTCATGACTAGATTCTGGTCTTAAGTTAAGACTAGAGTCTGGCCTTTACTCAAGTCTGCTTCATAGTCAAAAATACAGCCTATTTTAGAGTTACGACTATAGTTTAATATATTGTCATGGCTACATATTCATGTATATAATTCATTCATTAGTCAAGTCCATTCAAGTCTTTAGTCTATTATATTGTCATAAATACTATATTATATTCTGTAGTCAAGACTATAGACCATTCTATAGTCAAGTCTTTAGCCCATTTTATAGTCAAGAATACAGTCGTCAAGACTGTGGTCTTCTCGACTGTCAATTCTATACTTAAGACTAATGACCATATACAATGCTATATAGTCTATTCTATAGTCAAGACTATAGTATATTCTATAGTCAAAACTATAGTCCATTCTATAGTCAGTTCATTTTTATAGTCAAGACAGTAGTCTATACAGTCAGGGCTATAGTCAATTCCATAGCAAAGGCTAAAGACCATTGTATAGTTAATACTATAGTCTAATCTGTAGTCAAGACTATAGTCTAATCTGTAGTCAAGAGTATAGTCTATTCTATAGTCAAGGCTATAGTCTATTCTATAGTGACGACTTTTATCTATTCTATAGCCAATACTATAGTCTATTCTATAGTCAAAACTGACCATACTTTAGTCTATTATATAGTCAAGACTATAGTCTGTTCTATAGACAAGACTCCATTCTATAGTCAATTATTTAGTACTTTTTATTATAAAAACTATACACTATATTCAAGTGTACCGTCCTTTCTATAGTCAAGACTTATGTATATTCTATAGTCGATTATATAGTCAAGTCGTTAGTCCATTCGATAGTCCGTTCATTCTAAAGTCAAGACAGTAGTCTATACAGTCAAGACTATAGTCAACTCTATAGTCAAGGCTAAAGACCATTCAATAGTCAAGATTATAGTCTAATCTACAGTCAAGACTATAGTCTTATCTATAGTCAAGACTATAGTCAATACTATAGTCTAATCTATAGTCAAGACTATAGTCTAATCTATAGTCAAGACTATAGTCTAATCTATAGTCAAGACTATAGTCTAATCTATAGTCAAGACTATAGTCTAATCTATAGTCAAGACTATAGTCTAATCTGTAGTCAAGACTATAGTCTAATCTATAGTCAAGACTATAGTCTAATCTATAGTCAAGACTATAGTCTAATCCATAGTCAAGACTATAGTCTAATCTATAGTCAAGATCATAGTCTAATCTATAGTCAAGACCATAGTCTATTCTATAGTTAAGACTATGGTCTATTCTATAGTCAAGACTATAGTCTGTTCTATAGTCAAGGCTATAGTCTATTCTATTCTATAGACTTTAGTTTATTCTATAGGAAAGACTATAGTCTATTCTATAGACAAGACTATAGTATATTCTATAGTCAGTACTATAATCCATTCTATAGTCAATTCTATAGTCCATTCTATAGTCAATTCTTTAGTCCTTTTTATTATGAAAACTATAGTCTATATTCAAGTGTACCATCCTTTCTATAGTCAAGACTATATTCCATTATATAGTCAGGTCTTTAGTCCATTCGATAGTCCAGTGTTTAGCCCATTTTATTGTCAATACTATAGTCAAGACTTATGTTTATTCTATAGTCGATTCAACAGTCAAGATTTTAGTCTATGCTATAATCAAGACTATAGTTCATTCAATAGATAAGTCTTTAGTTCATTTTATAGTCAAGACTATATTTCTTTCAAGTATATAGAATAATGTAAGGACTGTAGCATTTTCTACAGTTTCAGCAATATCCTGTTTGATGGTATATAGTCTCGTCTATTATCTGAAATAAAAACTAAATTAATTACAAATAAAAAAATATGATTTTATGATCAACAAAAATTTACTTAATTTTTCACCATCAAAAATATTTTTTTAAAATATTTTCATTTATACAATTTTTTAAGTGCCTGTTTTAGTATCAATTTATCGCACTCCATCAAGTGCCTGCTGCTTATCACTCCCTCACGATCTCTGGCTATTAAAACGATTTTCACCACATTTTTATGTTTCATTGGTTGTTTTTTCGTTTTTTTTTTTTGCCAAATGTCTCAACTTATTTTGAAGCGCTGAGTTTGCCTTTTTCTTTTTTTCGCATTTTTGCATTGCAATTTGATCGTAACATAATTTTAATCGATCATAAAATCAAATTGTAACTCGTACCAACGATAAATATTACTTTTGATGTTTTATTTACTAAAACACACAAAATACAAATCAGCTAAAACAGCAGGCATTCTGGTTAAAGCTCCTAAGTACAGTGGGTTAGAAATTGTAGATTTTGTAGAAGAAAATTTAAAGTTTTAGTTGTTTTTTCTAGAAAAAGTATTAAAAATATATCTTTTTTATATATTAGACGATTTTCTGGGATATAACCTGGTCTATAATCCGGTCTATAGTAAAGACTATATTCTGGTCAATAGTCAAGACTATAGTCTGGTCTATAGTCAAGACTACAGTCTGGTCTATAGTCAAGACTATAGTCTGGTCTATAGTCAAGACTATAGTCTGGTCTATAGTCAATACTATAGTCTGGTCTATAGTCAAGACTATAGTCTACTCTATAGTCAAGACTATAGTCTGGTCTATAGTCAAGACTATAGTCTGGTCTAAAGTCCAGACTTTAGTCTGATCTGTTGTCAAGACTTTAGTCTGGTCTGTAGTCAAGACTATACTCTTGTCTGAAGTCAAGACTATACTCTTGTCTGTAGTCAAGACTATACTCTTGTCTGTAGTCAAGACTATACTCTTGTCTGTAGTCAAGACTATACTCTTGTCTATAGTCAAGACTATAGCCTGGTCTATAGTCAAGACTATAGCCTAGTCGATAGTGAAGACTATAATCTGGTCTATAGTCTGGTCTGTAGTCAAGACTATAGTCTGGTCTATAGTCAAGACTATAGTCTGGTCTATAGTCAATACTATAGTCTGGTCTATAGTCAAGACTATAGTCTACTCTATAGTCAAGACTATAGTCTACTCTATAGTCAAGACTATAGTCTGGTCTATAGTCAAGACTATAGTCTGGTCTAAAGTCCAGACTTTAGTCTGATCTGTTGTCAAGACTTTAGTCTGATCTGTAGTCAAGACTATACTCTTGTCTGTAGTCAAGAATATACTTTTGTCTATAGTCAAGACTATAGCCTGGTCTATAGTCAAGACTATAGCCTAGTCTATAGTGAAGACTATAATCTGGTCTATAGTCTGCTCTGTAGTCAAGACTATATTCTGGTCAATAGTCAAGACAATAGTCTGGTCTATAGTGAAGACTATAGTCTGGTCTAAAGTCAAGACTATAGTCTGGTCTATAGTCAAGACTAAAGTCTGGTCTATAGTCAAGACTGTGGTCTGGTCTATAGTCAAGACTATAGTCTGGTCTATAGTCAAGACTATAGTCTGGTCTATAGTCAAGACTATAGTCTGGTCTATAGTCAAGACTATAGTCTGGTCTATAGTCAAGACTATAGTCTGGTCTATAGTCAAGACTATAGTCTGGTCTATAGTCAAGACTATAGTCTGGCCTATAGTCAAGACTATAGCCTGGTCTATAGTCAAGACTATAGCCTGGTCTATAGTCAAGACTATAGCCTGGTCTATAGTCAAGACTATAGCCTGGTCTATAGTCAAGACTGTGGTCTGTTCTATAGTCAAGACTATAGTCTGGTCTATAGTCAAGACTATAGTCAAGACTTTTGTAAAGACCATAGTCTGGTCTATAGTCAAGACTGTAACCTGATCTATAGTCGATTCTATAGTCTAATCTTTAGTCAAGACTTGTCTTGACTAAAGATGCTTGAGACAACGGTCTCATATATAACCTAATCCTTTCAGTGGACTATAATTGCGACTGTAGTCTGGTTCGATATTTGCCTGTAGTTTTATCGATCCCATTTTTCTATGTTGAAATTTTCAATTCAAATGATTTTTATCATTTCAGCAATTAAAAGCAAATATCGTATACATTTTTTTTGAGAGTTTGGTTTGGCGAAACATGACAGATTTTTAACTAGTTTATTTGTTGAACTCAAAAAAAAAAAACACTAACAAATTTTATTACTCTACCCAAAAATAAGAAGTGTAATTTTTTCGGGGTTTTATGTATATGAATGAAAAAAGTGTTTTATGTCCACACACACACCCACATGCTGCTAACAAACTATAGAGACAAACGGACGGAGAGAAGGACGGATGTACTTTAATATGTATGTATGTGTGTGTTTAGCAGGACAGACAGACATATAGTCTCTATAACTAAAACTCATTGACTACAAGAAAAGTCAACAGAAATTTGTAGCAATAGTTTCTGTTGTTGCTGTTATTATTGTTGGATTTTTCTTTTGACTACACAAACAACTGGCATAAAATATTTTGACACAATCATGATTTTAATTTTAAAAATCTCTTGTTGCAAATTTAACACACCTTATTGCGGAAATTAGCTTTTTTCCAGACAAATAATTATTGGATTTTTTTCTTTTGCTAAGCAGAGAGGCGAGGGTCATTGAGTGTCAGCAGGGTAAAGTAATTAAAATTGAAAATATGCAATAATAATAATTAAAAAAACTATAAATTTCATTAAAAAAAGAAAATTATGAAAAAAAATGTGAATCTTTTATTACAAATTTTCTCTCATTTGCTTACAGGTTGTTGCCATAAATTTCTTTGTTATTTAAATTAAATTTTCAACCTTTGCATTTTTGTTTATAATTTTTTTTTTAATCTTTCGCAAAACTCCAACAGTTTTAAATAAAGTCATTTACTACATTTTCAATAGTAAATTATTATGCAATAAATAAAATTTAAGAATCAACAGCAACCACGAAAAAAATGGCATCAAATAACACAGTGTGTAGCATTTTCTTAAGCACAGTGGGTTGCTGCTCTCTATATTTTTCCGTAAATTTAAGAGTTGGCGTAGTAAACGCCTACTGAAGAAAATCAATTGAAAAACGACAAGTAATATGAACATGAGAGTGATATTTATGGTAGTTGCAAAAGACAGACGGATGGATGGATGGATGGTTGTTTGGACAGACAGACCTAATACTTAAACTTCATTCATGAATTTTCCCCCCAAAAAAGTTTAAAAAAAACACAACCAACGCTTTTTCCAAAAACTATAGAATTACAACAAATTTATTTCTTAAACTAATAAAAAAAATTCCTTTAAACAAGCTTTAGGAACTTTTTTTTCTAAAATCACTTTCATTCAAAAAAAACTCTATTTTAGTTAATTTTTAATTAAAATATTATCAACGCCTTGCTGTAGTTTTCATTTAAAATTCTCATAAATTAAAATGATGAAATCTTTTAAGCTGCTTGCCAGTAAACAGTTTGTTTAGTATTCTCCTTTATACTTTTTTTAATATTTCTAACTAGACAGAGTAATTGAGTCGCTATGGACTAGCAATATGATGTTGCTGGATGATGATGTATGGCTATTGCATATAGAAATTTTTAGAGGAACGAAAAACATTAGCCACAAAATTGAATATCTTAGATCATAAATATCAAATAGCTACTGTTTATGGCAAATAGAAAACAGTCTGTATAAGCGTCGTACTGTGTGCAGTACAATAGTTATTTAAAGTTTGTTACCCAACTTAGAATATCAACAATATAGTTAAAGCAATATCTTTCTAATGAAAAATATCGTCATAACATTGTTGCAACATTTTTAGACTAATACTTAGACTATAGACTAGACTATAGACTAGACTATAGACTAGACTATAGACTAGACTATAGACTAGACTATAGACTAGACTATAGACTAGACTATAGACTAGACTA
>NC_060950.1:63248132-63253654 GCF_022045245.1 Lucilia cuprina | reverse complement strand
GAACAGAACTAGAACAGAACTAGAACAGAACTAGAACAGAACTAGAACAGAACTAGAACAGAACTAGAACAGAACTAGAACAGAACTAAGTAGAACAGAACTAGAACATAACTACAACAGAACTAGAACAGAACTACAACAGAACTAGAACAGAACTAGAACTGAACTAAAACAGAACTAGAAAATAACTACAGAACAGAACTAGGCCAGAACTAGAACAGAACTAGAATAGAACTAGAATAGAACTAGAACAGAACTAGAACAGAACTAGAACAGAACTAGAACAGAACTAGAACAGAACTAGAACAGAACTAGAACAAAACTAGAACAGAACTAAAACAGAACTAGAACAGAACTAGAACAGAACTAGAACAGAACTAGAACAGAACTAGAACAGAACTAGAACAGAACTAGAACAGAACTAGAACAGAACTAGAACAGAACTAGAACAGAACTAGAACAGAACTAGAACAGAACTAGAACAGAACTAGAACAGAACTAGAACAGAACTAGAACAGAACTAGAACAGAACTAGAACAGAACTAGAACAGAACAAGAACAGAACTAAAACAGAACAAGAACAGAACTAGAACTAGAACAGAACTAGAACAGATCTGGAACGGAACTAGAACAGAACTAGAACAGAACTAGAACAGAACTAGAACAGAACTAGAACAGAACTAGAACAGAACTAGAACAGAACTAGAACAGAACTAGAACAGAACTAGAACAGAACTAGAACAGAACTAGAACAGAACTAGAACAGAACTAGAACTAGAACAGATCTAGAACAGAACAGAACTAGGACTACAACAGAACTTTAGCAGATCTAGAAAAGAACTTGAGCAGAACTAGAACAGTACTAATATAGAACTAGATCATAACTAGAATCAGAACAGAACATAATAAAAAAAAAAAATTTTAAACTATTGTTTTACAAAGAATTTCCTCAACATTTTTTAAAGAATATTATTTAATGTTTCTCAACATATTGCTGTCAACATATTGTTTGTTAAAACAACATTTTAAAGTTGTATACCTAAAGTACTGCAAAATTTTTTATAGTTCTCAGAAGCCATGACCTAGACTGTGTTAATTGGAAACCGAAACCTTTTGTGTTAATAAAATCCTATTTCATTTAGAAAATCCAATAGTGATTCATAGCAATTTCCGTTTTAACCAGTAGTAGTTAAATAAATTTTACTCTAAACAATTATACCACAACATAAACAGTTTGAGGGGTTATAAAAAAATTTTAAACCATTTTTTCTGTAAAAATCTTAACCTTAGGATTTGTGTTACGTTTGGTTTTGTTTTTTAACAAGCTAACAACATGCAAAATATATAATTTTCAAACATGACATGCCAAGATCAACAAATTAAATTTTTTAAAATTATTTTTAATGAAATAAAGCTAACAAAAACTACTTTGTTAAAGGTATTATGTAGTACATAACAGTGATGGGCATTATCAAGTGTGAAGAAAGAAAATATAAAATTTTGTTTTAAAAAATTAAAAAAAAAATCACAGGAGTTTCTTTAACAATTGAAAAAAAGGATTAAAAGTTTATACACATGATCAACATTTAGTTAAATCCCCATGGCTGCTAGGAAAATAATAAGTTCAAAAATTACTAAAGTTTGATAGAAACAAGATCAAGAGATCAATTGTGTGCTGTAGATATATGCAAATGTAAAATTAAAACTATTTGATGTTAGAGTTTCATAGACAGACAGCCACACCGATGTATAAAGATATAGTAAAACATACATACATACATACATACATACATACATACATACATACATACATACATACATACATACATACCCATCATCGTAGACATCTTTCTTTTGCTCTATTAAGACAGCAATCGATCCTCAAGCATCGCAAGACAAAACTGCCAGCCAGACAGACAGACAATCAACCAAGCAGTCATTTCTGATGAGGAAGATGTTGATCAATTCATTTTGCCTGATAACAAAATATAAAAAATAAATAGTGAACCTACAAATGAAAACAAAATCTAAAAAAAAATAGAGAACTTCCCCCCTTTAGAAAAAAGTCTTAATATATAATTTGTAGACTTTTGCTCTAGAAATGCAAAAAACAAACATTTACTTTGCAGTTTTTTCAGCTGTAATTTTTCATGAAAAAGTGCATTTTTTTGCCATAATGCTGTTTGTTTATTTTACATGTTGTTATTATTGTTAGGTTTATTTTCTTCCACATGCTGGCCTCTATTTCCTTTTAGCCGATCTTTAAACGATTAACTATACTACCACTGCCAGTAGTACTGAAGACAAATTTTGTGAAAATACACTCGAAAAAAATTGTTACTTAAAGTACTAGAACTAAAGTATAGATATAAAAGGAGAGCATTAAAACTGTTCCAGTTCTGTTCTAGTTTTGTTCTAGTTCTGTTCTAGTTCTGTTCTAGTTCTGTTCTAGTTCTGTTCTAGTTCTGTTCTAGTTCTGTTCTAGTTCTGTTCTAGTTCTGTTCTAGTTCTGTTCTAGTTCTGTTCTAGTTCTGTTCTAGTTCTGTTCTAGTTCTGTTCTAGTTCTGTTCTAGTTCTGTTCTAGTTCTATTCTAGTTCTATTCTAGTTCTGTTCTAGTTCTGTTCTTGTTCTGTTCTAGTTCTATTTTAGTTCTGTTCTAGTTCTGTTCTAGTTCTGTTCTAGTTCTGTTCTGTTCTAGTTCTTTTCTAGTTCTGTTCTAGTTCTGTTCTAGTTCTGTTCTAGTTCTGTTCTAGTTCTGTTCTAGTTCTGTTCTAGTTCTGTTCTAGTTCTGTTCTAGTTCTGTTCTAGTTCTGTTCTAGTTCTGTTCTAGTTCTGTTCTAGTTCTGTTCTAGTTCTGTTCTAGTTCTGTTCTAGTTCTGTTCTAGTTCTGTTCTAGTTCTGTTCTAGTTCTGTTCTAGTTCTGTTCTAGTTCTAGTTCTGTTCTAGTTCTTTTCTAGTTCTGTTCTAGTTCTGTTCTAGTTCTGTTCTAGGTTTCTTCTGGTTGTGTTCTAGTTCTGCTCCAGTTCAAGTTATTTTCCAGTTATATTCTAGTTCTGTTCTTATTTATATATTTTCGCTGATGTTTCCTGAACTTTTTTTCTCAAGTGTATTCTCAATTGTTGTTTTAATGATGATTATTGGCTATTGCAGCTGTTTGGTTTATGTTTGTTGAGCACAATCAATGTAGGAACAAGAATGCTCTGAGGTTGCTGGATAGTTTCAGTTTTTTTTTCAAATATATTTTTTTTGTGGAATCTGGCTATTTGGTTGGTCTAAACTTAAGATAGAATATAAAATAAAAACCAAAGCAGCCAACAACTGATAGAGTAAAAAAACAAAAAAAGAACTTAAATTCGACCACCAGGAAAGCCTGGAAGGCTTTAAATAACTATGTTTTATTTGATGGTATGTAAACTTTAATAATGAGACATGATTATTTTTTCTCTTATAGCAAACTGTTGTTGTTATTATTAGTTTTGCTGTTGCTTGGTTAGTTGTTGTTGATCATGAACTTTTTGTTTTACCTACATGTTGTAAAACTCAATTTTCAAATTCATCATGTTGTCTAGTGTTTTTTTGGTTATAAAATTTATTAGGGTTAAAACTATAAAAAATATTAAATTATATATTTAAAATTTTATGTGTTTTTACTAAAATATTTAACAATTTTAAATGGTTAAGGGCAATGTTTGAAATATAAGATTTTCTTGTGTTGGGATATATTTTAGAACATGTTGTTGCAACATTAGAAATGCTAAATAGTTTTTACATAACTTTTGAGTTTAATAAACTTTAAGATTTGTTTTATTTATTTCTATTAAACTTTTAGTTGTTTTAGTTTAAGAATAATGATATGTTTGTTGTGAAACATGTTGCTAATATGTTGTTCTTCAACAATGTTTAGCAACATCTTATAGAGAAGTAAGAATTTCAATTCATTTTTATTTTTAACATTTTTTTTGTAAAAACAGGCCAATTTCAATGATCTTTGACCACTCCAGAATCCAACTTTTATAGAACTTTTTTATTATTTCTTTTTTAACTCACATTGCAAACGAACCCCAAAACCATAACAATGACTATTGTTTGATTTAAAAATTAAGAATTCCAAAGCAATTTTGCAACAAAAACCACAAACAAACATGCTCAACATAAAATGAACAATCAAAAGAATGAGCAAAAAAAAGACATAGTTGTTGCAAAGAAATTGGGTCAGCAGAAAAGCAATAAATGAAACTATTAAAAGGAATTCTAAATTAAAAAAACCAGCAACAAAATGTTTAATAAAACCAATAAGAAACCTTCACCTGTCTATACAGACAAAAAGTTTTAAATCAACAAAAATGTTTTATGAACGAAAAAAAGCAAAAAAACAAACAACAAATCATAATAATATTTCTTGCAATATTTCAATATATTCCTCGGTCAATTGCAACCAAAAACCATTTAATATTCATGGCTCTACTGTTTTAACAGTTGCCTCGTAGAAACAAAATGTTTGCGTGTGTGTTAAAAAATCTATTACCAAGTGGCAATAGCAGTCTTCCAAATGTGGTCATAACTTGTGTTCCTGAGTGCGAGTTTGTTTTCTTTTTTTTAGTGGTATTAGAAATTATGGTTATGTTTGACATTCATACCGCTTTGTAGCTGTAATTTCAATTGCTTTAGCCAAGAACTTGTTCTCCTGCACAATGAAATGATTTACGTTCGGACAAAGCAAATAATTGTAGAAATGAAATGTTTATTTTATTTGTAATTTTCTTCTTTTTCATTGTGAAAAAATTTATAGCTAAACAATATTGCTAGTGAGCCGTAAACTATTGATAACTAAATGGTTATAGTTAGTAACATGTTCCTATGAATGTTTATTATAAAATATTTGACAACAAATAACATTTTATGAGAAATTTGCAAGAAGAGATAAAAAGATAAAGAGAAAAGAACTTGAATAGAACAAGAAAGAACTATTACTAAAGTCAACGTAGAACAAAAACTAGAACAGAACTAGAACAGAACTAGAACAGAACTTTAAAAGAACTAGAACAGAACTAGAACAGAACTAGAACAGAACTAGAATAGAACTAGAACAGAACTAGAACAGAACTAGAACAGAACTAAAACTAGAACAGCACTAGAACAGAACTTGAAAATATCTAGAATAGAACTAGATACTAGGCTATAGACTAGGCTAAAGACTAGACTATAGACTAGGCTAAAAAGTAGATTACAGACTAGACTATAGACTAGAAAATAGACTAGGCTATGGACTAGATTAGACTAGGCTATAGACTAGATGAGACTAGGCTATGGACTAGATTAGACTATAGACTAGGCTATAAAGTAGACTATAGACCAGACAATTGACTAAAGACTTAACTTTAGACTAGACTATTGACTAGACTATATACTAGAATATAGACTAGAATATAGACTAGACTATAGGCTAGACTATAGGCTAGACTATAGACTAGACTATAGACTAGACTATAGACTAGACTATAGACTAGACTATAGACTAGAC
>NC_060950.1:63246157-63248032 GCF_022045245.1 Lucilia cuprina | reverse complement strand
CTATAGTCTAGTCTATAGTCTAGTCTATAGTCTAGTCTAGTCTATAGTCTAGTCTATAGTCTAGTCTATAGTCTAGTCTATAGTCTAGTCTATAGTTTAGTCTATAGTATAGTCTATAGTTTAGTCTATAGTCTAGTCTATAGTATAGTCTAGTATAGTCTATAGTCTAGTTTATAGTCTAGTCTATAGTCTAGTCTATAGTCAATAGTCTAGTCTTTATTCCCGAGAAAAATCCATATTTTGTTTTTTGTTTTGTCTTTTCAAAGGTTTTTTTACTAAGAGCCATCTAAAGCCGCAACAACATTTATAGTTCTCACAAGAAAAGTTTTAGCCTTTTATTAACACATGACGTTAATAAAAAGTCCTCATCAAGTAGTTGCCGCAAACAAATTCAAATGCCTTTAATTTAGTCTTTTTTCTACATTTTGAAGAACACAAATCCCCTTTAAAAACTTATAAAGAATAGAGTGTTTTGTATTTGATTTGGTTTGTGGCGGTGAATGTTGCCAAGTCTTAGATTGCTGCACCTTAATGATCTTGTTACTTAGCAACATATTGCAGTAGTTGCTGTTATTGCTAGCCATGTTACTGCTTAGTTTCAGTTTACTAACGAGTAGTAAACTTTAAACTGACTACTGCAATGTATGATATATACATACACATGTATGTACATGAATGTATGTGTGTTTGTAAATAAAAAAGAATAATCAAATAGTTTGTTAGTTGTTTTCTTTTGCGGATTTTTGAAGTTTTTGCTTAAGAGCCAAAAAAAGTCTAATATGACGTTGTTATTTTAACACTTTAAGCTATACACCAGAAAAAATGGAAAAATACTTTTATTCTGCTCCTCTAAAATTGTCTATCTTAAACTAAGCTTTGTACCGTCTTAACAAATTGAAGTAGGGCAATTTTTAACTTGTTTTATGGTGGGCGTTTTTATTTGTCTGCCTTTTTTTCATCTCTTCGTTGACCTTTTACTTTGATCACTATTTGCTAGTTTCTAAGAGATTTTTTACAGTTTTCTATTTTTCCTTTACGAAAATAAAAAATATATTCATTTATTTATTCCGATTTAACGGTTTAGTTTCATAAACGTATTTCTGATTGTTTGTTTGCGTGTCAAGTCATTATATATTAAAATTAATTTTGCGCTAAAAGTACATGCAGCTGTCGTTAAGATTTTTTTTAAATTGATTTTGTTTGTATTAGAAAATTCGAATTTTTACAGATAAATTTTATAGGAATTGAAATAAAGAAGTTGCGCAAAAAATTAAATGATAAATTTAACATTTCACATATATCTTTTACTACCACAATATGTTTAGGTAACATTTTACAGTCTAGTGTATAGCCTACACTATAGTCAAGTCTATAGTCTAGTCTAGAGTCTAATTTAGAGTCTAGTATATAGTCTAATCTATAGTCTGGTCTTTTTTCTAGTCTATTGTTTAGTCTACAGTCTAGTCTATAGTTTAGTATATAGTCTAGTCTTGCCAATATCTATAGTCTATAGTCTATAGTCTACTCTATAGTCTAGTCTATAATCTAGTCTATAGTCTAGTCTATAGTCTATAGTCTAGTCTATAGTTTAGTCTATAGTCTAGTCTATAATCTAGTCTATAGTCTAGTCTATAGTGTAGTCTATATACTAGTTTATAGTCTAATCTATAGTCCAGTCCATAGTCTAGTCTATAGTCTAGTCTATACTCTAGTCTATAGTCTAGTTTATAGTCTAGTCTATAGTCTAGTCTACAGCATAGTCTGTAATCTATAGGCTAGTCTATAGTCTAATCTATAGTCTAGTCTATAGTCTAGTCTATAGTCTAGTCTATAGTCTAGTCTATAGTCTAGTCTATAGTCTAGTCTATAGTCTAG
>NC_060950.1:63244244-63246057 GCF_022045245.1 Lucilia cuprina | reverse complement strand
ACTATAGACTAGACTATAGACTAGACTATAGACTAGACTATAGACTAGACTATAGACTAGACTATAGACTAGACTATAGACTAGACTATAGACTAGACTATAACCTAGTCTATAGTCTAGAATAGACTATAGACTTGACAATGAACTTGACTATGGATTTGAATATAGACTAGATAATAGAATCTGATTATAGACTTAGCTTTATACTTGACTAAAGACTAAACTGTAGACAAGATTTCGGGATAAGCTATAAGATCTTATGTTTTCTGTTAACCAGGTATATATAAGTATTTAAAATTTAAACCTAAATTTTCTTTCATTTTACTTTTGTTTCAATATGTTGTGTTACTAATGTAGGCCTAATGGATATTAATAATGTTGCATCAAAAGAAGTTGTATGTATTTGTTTACAAGTTGTAATATATTTTCCTTCTCTTTTTTTGCAAATGTTAAACTTTGTTTTTGTGTGATTTGTGCAAACTAATTAATAATCATTAAATTTCATTTGTAGCAATTAATTTTAAATGTTAATTACGTGTAGAGTTTACAACGTATTCAGCCAAACTGTTGGCGCCTAAAGTATTTCATTTAAGTTTTTTTTAATTAATGTTGATGTTAAAAGAAGAAAAAAAAGAATATTATAAACATTAGATAGCAATTGAGGTCATAATAATGAACTTTAACTTTCCAAAACATTTGTTGGAAGTTTTTTAATATTTTCAGAAAGTAAGAAGAAACCGGTAGTTGGTTAAAAAAATAGATATAAACATTTAACTTTTGGTAAATATTTGCTTAATAATTAATCAATATTTTAGCAACATGTTGCAAGCTGTTGAAATTTTTCTTAAATAAAATAATCATTATTTGGTTAAACAAAATTTTAATTAAAAATTCTTTTAAATGTTTATTTAAACAAAACCTGCACAAATTTAATGAATTTCATATTTTTTTGCTATTGGTGCTTTTTTAAGGCACCAAGCAGTCTATGAAGTATAATGGTCTCTAGGTAACATGTTGCTTAAACATATAGTTGTTTTTCTTTTTGTGCCAAGTCATTTCAATTTTATTATTATTATTACCACTATTTTTTCTTATTTTTCTTGTCGTTTTTCGTCTATATTTCATGCATTATTTAGATTATGCAATAAACCACTTTATGTACATATATTAATGACATTTTTTCGTGTGTGAGCAGCAACAAGCAGCAAATAATTGCTGCATTTGAACATTTCAAATATTTGTATATAAACATTGTACATATACATACGTATAAATTCAAGTGTATATGTGTTGGGCATATAAACATTTATTTTACAATTTTTAATTAAATAAAATTAATATGGGTTGAAATAATATTGTAACTAATGAAGAAATATTCACTCTACAAAACTTACAAGAATTGTTAGCAGAAAAATAGTTAAAAAAATTATTAAATGGTTACATTTGTTAAATGCGTTTGCCATTTTGTTTAATAGATGAGTTTGACATTTAGTACACAATTTGAAAATGTTGTTTATAATTGGAATTTATTGAAAGTTTTATTAAAATGCCTACATAAAAGCAGTGGTATGAATATAATTGAAAATAAATTGAAATTTATTATGGCAACATGTTGTTAAGAAATTATAAAAATTTTAATTTCTTAATAAAATTAAGAAAATGAGAATCCATGACCACTTTAATTTAACTAAGAAAACTACTAAATTAGACTATAGACTAGACTATAGACTAGACTATAGACTAGACTATAGACTAGACTATAGACTAGACTATCGACTAGACTATAGACTAGACTATAGACTAGACTATAGAC
>NC_060950.1:63240822-63244144 GCF_022045245.1 Lucilia cuprina | reverse complement strand
AGTCTAGTCTATAGTCTAGTCTATAGTCTAGTCTATAGTCTAGTCTATAGTCTAGTCTATAGTCTAGTCTATAGTCTAGCCTATAGTCTAGTCTATAGTTTAATCTATTGTCCAATTTATAGTCTAGTCTATATTCTAGTTTATATTCCAGTCTATAGTCTAGTCTATAGCCCAGTCTATAGTCTATAATCTAGTCTATATTCCAGTCTATAGTCTAGTGAATAATCTAGTCTATAGTCTAGTCTTTAGTCTAATCAATAGCGTTGTCTACTGTCTAGTATATAGTCAAAATATAAAGTATTGTCATAGTCCAACCTATATAGATAGTATAGTCTATACTCTAGCCTAGAATCTATTGAAAAGTCTAGTGTATAGTCTAGTCTAATATTGTTTTATAATTTCTGAAAAATTCTAACTTTTTTTAGAAACATTCTAGTATATCAACATGTTGCTATAGATTTAATTAAACACCTGCTACTATAGAACGATGTTGAACAATATTTTTTGTTTAAAATTTAAAGTGTTTCTGAAAATGTTTCTCTTAAACAATCTCATTAAGTATTCAAGACCCGAAGCAGGTCTTTGAAATATCTATGACTCCATTTTGTCAATCAAATGATTGACAACAAAAACAAATAGAAAAAGAAATCTAACGCATTTATCACTTAACAGAATATTGATTTAAAGTTTACTGAAAAAAAGACAATTGTAACAAATAAATGAATAAAATTCAATTAACATAAATAACTAATGAATTTGAAAGAATGTTTATTGAAAAAAAAACTCCAGAAGTTATTATTTGAATTATTATTTCTTTTGTTGCTATTCCAACTTGCAACAAACGTTATTATGCAGCTTGTTAAAGATCTAAATCTGACAGTTAGTAGACTCTAATCATGTGGCAATTAAGACTAATAAAACCATAAATGATTTGCCAATAACGATTGGGATCTAATTCAAATCTAAAGTGAAAAAAAAATGCAACACAACACATAAAGCTGGGATTGTTTTGAGTTGATCTAAGTTGAGTTGTGTATGACAGTTAACATGATAAAAATGTTTTCCCAACTCATTTATGTTTGATTCAAGTATGTATGTGTTTAAGAAATGATTGGTCAGTTTGATGGAATGTTTTTTGTTGGTCATATGGAAAATGTAGCTGTAAGACTACTGTTTTTCTTGAATCGTTTTATAAAATTATTACTAAAGCGACCTTGTTTTGTTTTTTTATTCTTCTTTTTACAAGTGACCCAATTTTGTGAGTTTTCTATTACTTGATGTTTTTTTGTTAAGTCTTATTAAAATTTTAAATATTTTCTTAAGCAGGCTTGTTAGTTCTTTAGCTGTCAGAGACCACCCTAGTGCAATAATGGTCTACCACTTTTCTAACGTTTTTTTTTCATTTTATTCCTCTTATAATTGAATATAATTTAACTCGTTTTTATCTTTTTTTCTTCTAAATTTTTTGTTACTTCTTTTATAAATGTCTGTAGTATGTGCCTCAATCTGTGTACTTTTCTTCTATTTATGAAAAATGAAATTAAAAAGTTTATTTCTTTTTTTTTCAATCTTCTATCCGATTTTCAATGTTGTTTACATTTCTAGCCGTCAGCTATTGGTCAATCATTTTGTATCAATCTTTTAGCCGTTTGATGGAGTGGCAGAAAGTTGTCGTTTTTTTTTTTTTTTTTTGAAAACCTTATTGCTTTTCAATAAAACACCGAAGATGAAATGTTTAAGAGTGTAATAAAAGGCGTGCTTTGGTCGAGACTTTATGTAAAGCCTAGTTGAGTAAAAAAAAAAAAAACACTATAACTCATGGCAGAGTTTGTAAAATTTATTTAAGCTGCTGTATAGAAAAAAAATCTAATGAATTTACTTTACGATAGTTATGCTAAACAACATAGTCTAGTCTCTTGATTCGTCTATAGTCTACTCCATATTTTAGTTTGTAGTTTAGTTAACAGTTAAGTTTATAGTCTTATAAATAATATAATCTATAGTGTAGTCTGGAATCTAGTATATAGTATTATACAGTATCGTCTAGTATACAGTATCGTATAGTCTGTAGTATTGAAATCTATAGTCTTATTTAAAGTCTAGACGATAGTTTAGTCTTTAGTATAATCCATAGTCTAGTCCACAGTCTAGCCTATAGTCTATAGTCTAGTACATAATCCAGTCAATAGTCTAGTCTTTTGTATAGTCCATAGTCTAGTCTATAATCCAGTTCATATTCTAGGCTATAGTTTAGTCTATAGTCTAGTATATAGTCTAAACTATAAACTAGTCTACAGTCTAATATATAGTCTAGTTCACAGTCTAGTATATAGTATACTCTTTAGTCTAGTCATTCGCCCAGTCTATAGTCTAGTCTATAGTATAATCTAGTATATTGTCCATTACGTAGTCTAGTCTATAGTCTTGTATATAGTCTAGTATATTGTCCGCTCTGTAGTCTAGTCTATTTTATATACTAGTCTGCTGTCTATTTTACAGTTTTGTCTATAGTGTAATCTGGCCTAGTTTTTACACTAGTCGCTAGTTTAGTCTATATTTTAGTATATAGTCTAGTCTATAATCTAGTCTATAGTTTAGTATATAGTGTAGTCTATAGTCTAGTCTATAGTCCAGTCTATATTCTAGTATATAGTCTAGCATATTGCCCACTCTATAGTTTAGTCCATAGTTTATTTTATATTCTAGCTTGCAGTCTTGCCTACAGTCTAGTCTATAGTCTAGTCTATAGTCTAATCTGTAACCTAGTCTATAGTCTTGTCTATAGTCAAGTCTATAGTCTAGTCTATAGTCTAGTCTATAGTCTAGTCTATAGTCTAGTCTATAGTCTAGTCTATAGTCTAGTCTATAGTCTAGTCTAGTCTATAGCCTAGTTTATAGTTAAGTCTATAGTCTAGTCTATAGTCTGTTCTATAGTATAGTCTATAGTGTAGTCTATAGTCTAGTCTATAGTCTGTTCTGTAGTATAATCTATAGTGTAGTCTATAGTCTAGTCTATAGTCTATAGTCTAGTCTATAGTCTATAGTCTAGTCAATAGTCTAGTCTATAGTCTAGTCTATAGTCGAGTCTATAGTCTAGTCTATAGTATAGTCTATAGTATTTTCTATAGTGTATAGTCTAGTATATAGTCTAAAATATAGTCTAGTCTATAGTCTTGTCTATAATCTGGCCTATAATCTAGTCTATAGGCTATTATAAAGTCTAGTCTATAGTCTAGTCTATAGTCTAGTCTATAGTCTAGTCTATAGTCTAGTCTATAGTCTAGTCTATAGTCTAGTCTATAGTCTATAGTCTAGTCTATAG
>NC_060950.1:63235784-63240722 GCF_022045245.1 Lucilia cuprina | reverse complement strand
AGTTCTGTTCTAGTTCTGTTCTAGTTCTGTTCTAGTTCTGTTCTAGTTCTGTTCTAGTTCTGTTCTAGTTCTGTTCTAGTTCTATTCTAGTTCTGTTGTAGTTCTGTTGTAGTTCTGTTCTAGTTCTGTTCTAGTTCCGTTCTAGTTCTGTTCTAGTTCTGTTCTAGATCAATTGTAGTTCTTATTGGCCTAGATGATAGTTTAAGTAGTAATCTTAATAGTTTACATATTTTTTTAACATTTTGTGGCACATAAATAACAAAAATATATATAAAAATGTTAATATAAATGGCATCATTTATAAGAATATACGTATATTTGGAAATAGATACGAACATTTAAACGACTATATATTGGAAAAATTGTGTAATTTAAAAAAAAATTGTTTTACATGTTTTATTTAAAGTTAATAAACTTTAGTGTCAAACTACGTGGAACTACGCTTATATGTATTCAGTATGTTGCATGCAACAATACTAGTAATGATTGTAATATAAAATCATATATGTATGTACATATGTTGCTAACAAACAAACAACCCACATATTGCGATTATTAGTAAATCATTATTTATCACTTGGTTATAATATTTTATATTTATTGCAGACTATTTCAAAACTATGTTTAGCTTTTTTTATAAAATTTTGAAAACATATGTATATACATTTGTTTCTCCACTTTTATTCTCGTAGTCAAATCCATATTAATTAAAGTCTTATTATTATTTATTATTAAATACACAAAACCCATATGCAAATGATTTCCCTTCATATGATGATGACATGTGTCATTAATTATTTATTTTCACTTTAGAAATAAACCAAAACTACATCAAAAAGCAAAAAAAAAAAAACATCCAGAGAAATAAACCACAAATGTATGAGGTTTTGTTTTTTGTTTTATTTTTACTCTAGCATAGTAATAGGGCTTTTTTCATTTTAAACGAAATGCAACGTATGGTGTCTGACAGTTTTAGACATATAGACAGACGGACAGACTACTTCCACTATATACTTCTACTACTATATTACTCGTATTAAATTACAATTAATTATAAAGATTTTTTTTGTTGAAATTTAAATCAAAAATCATGGTTTACTTTGTCGACGTCTACGTTGAGGTTTGGGAAAGTTTAATTGATTTTATTAATACACTTACTCTACACAGTAGAAATAAAACACTGAAAGCGAAAGTTTGGAAAAAAATGATAATATTGATGTAAAGAAAAATTTAATACTGATAAATGGAACAATAGATAAATGTATAAAGAAATATTATTAGAAACTATGTTGCTAAACATAAGGTTAACTATATACGTATATATGTAAAAGAGTAGCTTTACTGACTGATAGATTCATCATCGCATAGCTCAAATGGTTAATAACTGGTTAAATAGATTTTCTTAATCGTCTCACCAAATATATAAGTGATTCCAGAAAAAGTTTTTTTCGAAAACTGCTACAGATACAGCAAAAACAAGCAAAATTTGTCGTCGCTTTATTTTATTTCAAAAATCTATAGTTTAGTCTACAGTCTACTCTATAGTCCAGTCTATATTCTAGTCTAGTCTATTGTCTAGTCTTTAGTCTATAGTCTTGTCTAGTCTATAGTTTAGTCTATAGTCTAGTCTATAGTCTAGTATATAGTCTAGTCTATAGTCTAGTCTAAAGTGTAGTCTATAGTGTAGTCTATAGTCTAGTAGTCTAAAGTCTAGTCTATAGTGTAGTCTAAAGTCTAGTCTATAGTGTAGTCTATAGTCTAATTAATATTCTAATTTATAGTCTTGTATTTCGTCTAGTATATAGTCTAGTATAAAGTCTAGTCTATAGTCTAGTCTATAGTCTAGTCTATAGTCTAGTCTATAGTCTAGTCTTTAGTCTAGTCTATAGTCTAGTCTATAGTCTAGTCTATAGTCTAGTCTATCGTCTAGTCTATAGTCTAGTCTATAGTTTAGTCTATAGTCTAGTCTATAGTCTAGTCTATAGTCTAGTCTATAGTCTAGTCTATAGTCTAGTCTATAGTCTAGTCTATAGTCTAGTCTAGTCTATAGTCAAGTCTATAGTCGAGTCTATAGTATAGTCTATAGTGTAGTCTATAGTCTAGTCTATAGTCTAGACTATTGTCTAGTCTAAAGTCTTGTCTATAGTCTAGTCTATAGTCTTGTCTATAGTCTAGTCTATGGTCTAGTCTATAGTCTAGTTTATAGTCTAGTCTACATTCTAGTCTATAGTCTAGTCTATATTCTAGTCTATAGTCTAGTCTATATTCTAGTCTATAGTCTGGTCTATAGTCTAGTCTATAGTCTAGTCTATAGTCTAGACTAGTCTATAGTTTAGTCTATGGTCTAGTATATTCTTTAGCCTATAGTCTGGTCGATAGTCTAATCTATAGTCTTATCTAGAGTATATTCTGTAATCTAATTTGTGATCTAGTCTATAGTCATGTCTTGTATTCCGTCTTTATTCTAGTCTATAGTTTGGTCATTGATGTAGTCTATGGCCTAGTCTATAGTCTAGTCTACAGTCTAGTCTATAGTCTAGTCAATAGCCTAGTTTAAAGTCGAGTCTTGTTTATAGTCCAGTCTACAGTATAGTCTATAGTCTAGTCTATAGTCTAGCCTTTAGTTTATTATATAGCCTAATACATGGTCTGGCCTATAGTGTAGCCTAAGTGTTGCAGCTACATTTTTAAGTAGCACAAAATGTTGCTAAAACATTTTCCAAAAATTTTCTCTAGTATAAACAGTCTTGCAATATTCCCATGTCTGTCGACAATTTTCCTTTCGCTGTTGCCTTAAAGTGTTAAATTAACGTTGTTTTTTTTATAATTCATTTTTTCTACTTTCCAAATTGACCATCTTATTAGAGAGAAAAACAGCTCATAAATGTTTATAATAAACAAATGTATAAATGACCAATATATAACGATTGCCTGTAACTATTAGTACGCCATGTAGCTTTGCTAAAAACCAAAGACACAATTTAACACTTGAAAAAGCTTAAAATACGATTTATTTAGTTTTTTTTCTTTGTTTTTATAAAGAAATAAGTTTTCCAGAAATTCTAAAGAAACTTCAAATAAAAAAAGCAAGAAAATTGTGTAAAAAGTGGTAAATGTTCAAGTCAAACAACATGCCCAAAGCATGACAATTATTCTTAAACGCATTTGCTCGAATAAAATGATTCTTAAAATCCCATAAATTATTAACAGAGCAAAAAACAGCAAAAGCCATTTAAATGGCTTAAAGCTTTCGAAATATTGGAAACAAAATTATAAAAAAAAACAGCAAAGAATACAGGGAGGGTAAAAACTCTTTAGCTGTTAGAAATATATTGGAATGGAAAGCCAAAACATGCTTGAACATAACATGAATATAAGAAAGCAACATGTTGCCTGGTTTGCCATATGCATGGTTTAGTGATGACGGCTTAAAAATCTTCATTGGCACCTCTTAGAGGTTTATGGTTAAAGCACAGCAATTATAACAAACGAATAAAAAAAGTGTTCTTTGGCTTAAAAATTACTATCAGAAACCCTGTCCGTCCATCCATCCGTTTGTATGTCTGTCTGTCTGTGTTACTCTATCTATTTGTCTTTCCATCTGGCCAAGAATAACAAGTGCCATATTGTGATAATTACTTGATTTCTAATCGATGACACTGTCATTTACAATTTCAAATTGTTGGAAAATCATTGGCAATTTCAACCAGGCAAAGTGATAAAAAATTGCTAACGATGTTTGTTTTTTTCCAAAGCTTGATCCCAACAAACCAACCAAACACCACCAGCTTTAAATGCTGCGTTCATTTGCTGTGATTTTTTTTCCTCCAATATTTTCTTACACCAGTGAAGCTGGTAATGGAAATTTATGGTTCGCTAGTGACTGGCAACTGGATAACAGAATTTCAATAAAATCGAAATTTATTGTAACAAATTGTGCAATTGTAAAGAAATAATAAAAACTTACTTTTGCCAATTTTCACTGAACCTCTAAAATATGTAACGAATCAATGCTTCAGCTTAAATCTAATTGGTATCTATTGACTGAAAAATCAAGTCAAGATTATGGAGAACTCTAGCTCTTGTTGTTATCGTATCGTATCGCATCACATCGCATCGCGTAGTTATAATCTAGTTTAAATCAATTTTGTGAGTTTTTGTTTGTGGTTTCAGCTCATTTCATTTTCGAACATTATCATGACAAGGCAAATAAAATGAAAATAAATGACAATCGCCAAAGCTTATAAAGCTTACATATATAGGGAGTCAAAAAAGTTTTAGCGGTGTTAGTATGGAAAAATAAAGTATGCAGAAAACTAAAGGAGTAACATGCTAAATAGAACTTTTCCTACTTGACTACAAAAACAACAATAGATTAGAATATATTATAAACTATAGAATACAGAATAGACTAGAATAAAAATTTTACTGTAGGTTTAGACTATAGACTAGACTATAGAACAGACCATAGACTAGACTGTAGACTAGACTAGCTTATAGACTAGACCTTAGACTAGATTATTGACTAGACTATAGACTAGACTCTAGACTTGACTCTAGACTAGTCTATAGACTAGACTATATACTAGACTATAGACTAGACTATAGACTAGACTATAGACTAGACTATAGACTAGACTATAGACTAAAATATACACAAGACTATAGACTAGACTATAGACTAGACTATAGACTAGACTATAGACTAGACTATAGACTAGACTATAGACTAGACTGTAGACTAGACTATAGACTAGACTGTAGACTAGACTGTAGACTAGGCTATAGACTAGATTATAGACTAGACTATAGACTAGACTGTTGACTAGGCTATTGACAAGACTATTGACTAGACTATAGACTAGACTATAGACTAGACTGTAGACAACACTATAGACTAGACTATAGATTAGACTATAGACTAGACAATAGACTAGA
>NC_060950.1:63234273-63235684 GCF_022045245.1 Lucilia cuprina | reverse complement strand
TCTAGTCTATAGTCTAGTCTATAGTCTAGTCTATAGTCTAGTCTATAGTCTAGTCTATAGTCTAGTCTATAGTCTAGTCTATAGTCTAGTCTATAGTCTAGTCTATAGTCCAGTCTATATTCAAGTCAATAGTCTAGTCTGTAGACTAGTCTTTGGTTTAGTCTATAGTCTAGTGTTGTTTATATTACAGTTTATAGTCTAGCTTATAGGCTAGCTAATAGTTTAGTCAACTTTTAGTCTAATATATGGTATACAGTCTAGTTTATAGTTTTATAGTTTTAAATCCAATTAAAATTCATATGTCCATTACGTTCAGGAAATGACACATTACTTTTATGTGTTTTATTAGTCTTTATTTTTATTACGAGTCTATTTGGTTTAATACTTATAAATTTACATTAATATTTATATCCAATTAGTTTTGATTAATTATTATTTTTAATTTAGAATTAAAAGAGTCATAAAAAACTTCTGCTAAACTAGTTTGGTGAGGTGACACCCACAGGGGAATAAAATGAAATAAGAAACTAATGATTTAATTTGCAAGTGCATTAAAATAAAACCTCAATTAGTGGATATAATTTTGAATTAAAATTCGTATACAATTAATGACAAATGACGGTTAAAATGTCGCATAAATATTTCTTTTGGTTGTAGTCTAGTAAATTTTGCATAAGAAGATTAGAGTGACCGGGTTTAATTTAAACAAAAAAAATCAAAAATATCATGTATGGATACTTGAAAACCACTTTCCCATTAATATGTGAATAACGTGAAACGAACATGAAGTGATCATATGATAGTGACAAATAACACATAATTTTTTTTGGTCACATACAACAAAATATTTACTCTTTTGGACAACAATAAATAACAAAATTTTTAATAACATTTTTATGCGTTTCACCATATTTGGTTAAAAATTGTAACAATTGTTTTTATAAATTTAAACAAAAAAGCAATGACAATTTAAATCAGAAAACATTTGTATTCATTTTTATTGAATACGTTTTTAAATCAGATAAACTGGATAAAAACTACTTGAAACATTATAAACAAATAATAATAAATTACATATTAACAAGATGGCTTTGGGTGGGTGCAACAATGTCTAAATGAGCAAATATTTGTATTAATAAGTCCTCCAAATTAAATACGACATTGAATATGATAATGATACAATTAGCAAACACACACATACAAAATAGTTCAGACATAAACCAAATGTAAGAAAGATCGCAAACACAAGATCAATAACAAGGTGAAGGAAAGAAACAACAAATAAATAGACTATAGACTATACACTAGACTATAGACTAGACTATAGACTAGACTATAGACTAGACTATAGACTAGACTATAGACTAGACTATAGACTAGACTATACACTAGACTATAGACTAGACTATAG
>NC_060950.1:63232579-63234173 GCF_022045245.1 Lucilia cuprina | reverse complement strand
CTATAGTCTATAGTCTATAGTCTATAGTCTATAGTCTATAGTCTATAGTCTATAGTCTATAGTCTATAGTCTATAGTCTATAGTCTATAGTCTAGTCTAGTCTAGTCTTTAGTCTAGTCTATAGTCTAGTGTAGTCTATAGTCTAGTCTATAGTCTAGTCTATAGTCTAGTCTATAGTCTACTCTATAGTATAGATTATAGTCTAGTATATAGTCTAGTCAGGTACATAGTCTAGTCATATTCACAGTCTAGTTATATCTCCTCAAAGTGTTATATCTTAAACGATCAAAAGCTTAACAATGTGTGTGTTTGAAAAAGCCTTAAGCAAAACAAAATAGTAAAAAAATAGTTAGTCAAAGATAAATAGAAAAATCCGCTTAAGATAATCAGCCAACAAACGAAACATGGTATTTTTTCCTTTGGGACCTCTCTTCCCCTATGAAAATCTCCTTCATTACATTAGAAAACTAACTTACACACACATGCTAAATTCTGACAGTTTGCTAAACACGTGTTTAGCAAAAATAAATTTAAAAATGCAAAAAATATTTTCTAAATGAAGGTGTGAAATTCTGTTGACTGACGAAGAATGCATGCAAACACAATCATTTAGTGCAGTGTAACAATCGATTAAATTAATCCAAATTATTGGAAATTATGATAACAATAAACATTATTGAAAAAATAATCATTTCTTAATCAACTTTTCTTTAGTTGTTTACTAATTATGTACTTAATGGTTTAACTGTTTATTTATTTCATTGATAATTTTGTAATAATGTTTATTGTTGGTCTTGAACTTTTCGTTAATTCTTTTTGTAATATATTCAGAAATAATCTAATAACCAGAAGGAGTGTGTGGTGCTGTTTATTTAGCTATTATTTTTTGTATTTGAGTAGAAACAAAGTTTAATGGTTCAAGCCATGCACGCTAAAGATAATAATTAACTTCAAACTTAACTGTTCACGTCGATGGTTATAAATTCGTTACGAAAATCAACAATTGCTTATTTTTCTATAGTATATTTTAGGGCTTATGTGGTGAAGTGAAATTAAAACTATATCATTAAGCACATTAAGGAGTTTATAAATTACAGCGGTGATAACTAAATTAGCAATTACTTTTATGCATAAAGAAGCTAGACTATAGACTAGACTATAGACTAGAATCTAGTGTATACATTAGAATAGATTATAGATGAGACTATAGACTTGCCTATAGACTAGATTATAGACCGGACTATAGACTAGACTATAGACCAGACAATAGACTAGACTATAAACTAGACCATACACTTCACTATAGACTTTAATATAGACTAGGCTATAGATTGGACTATAAACCAGACTATATACTAGACTATAGACTAGACTATAGACTGTACTATAGACTAAACTATAGTCTATACTAAAGACTGGACAATAGACTATACTAAAGAGTAGACTGTAGGGTAAACTATAGACTAGACTATAGACTAGACTATATTCTAGACTATAGACTAGACTATAGACTAGACCATAGACTAGACTATAGACTAGACTATAGACTAGACTATAGACTAGACTATAGACTAGACTATAGACTAGACTATAG
>NC_060950.1:63230655-63232479 GCF_022045245.1 Lucilia cuprina | reverse complement strand
AGTCTAGTCTATAGTCTAGTCTATAGTCTAGTCTATAGTCTAGTCTATAGTCCAGTCTATAGTCTAGTCTATAGTCTAGTCTATAGTCTAATCTATAGTCTAGTCTATTGTCTAGTCTATAGTCTAGTCTATAGTCTAGTCTATAGTTTAATATATAGTCCAGTCTACAGTGTAGTCTATAGTCTAGTCTATACTCTAGTCTATGGTCTAGTCTATGGTCTAGTCGATAGTCTAGTCTATAGTCTAGTGTATAGTCTAGTATATACTCTAGTATATAGCATAGTCTTTAATCTAGTCTATAGTTTATTCTATAGTCTGTAGTCTAGTTTATAGTCTAGTCTATAGTCTAGTATATATTTTAGTCTATTGTCTAGTCTAGTCTATAGTGTAGTCTATAGTCTAGTCTATAGTCCAGTCTGTTGTCTATTCTATAGTCTAGTCTGTAGCCTAGTCTATAGTCTAGTCTATAGTCTTATCTATTGTCTGGTCTATAGTCTAGTCTTCAGTGTATTATATAATCTAGTCTGTAGTCTAGTCTATAGTATATTCTGTCATCTAGCCTATTGTCTAGTCTTCAGAATTTCATACTCTAGTTTTTTCTATAGTCTAGTCTTAAGTCTAATCTATAATCTAGTCTGCAGTCGATACTCAAGTCTATTTCTTTACCAAAATAATACTTATTAAATGATTAATTTCTTAAAATTTTATTTATTTTAATTTTTATTTTTGTTTATTACGGTTTATTTATTTATTTATTTATTTATTTAAAAAATATTCACCTTTAAAAATCGAATTTATAACAATGAAAAATCAACAACACTTCTACTTTCATTTAAACTTTATGAAGATCAGCTTTAGTAAATAAAAATGTTATTTAAATATTTATTTAAAGTTCGTTACTTGTAGATTTTTGTAAATAAATACGCAGTAAATTAAAAAAAGATTAAACATAAATTTAACAATTTGGACATGAGAATGAAATGTCTACCCCTGCAACATTGATATCAAAGAGACCGCATTTTAAAAGCTTGAGAATGTCCAACCATGAAATGTTTATATTTTTTTTAACAAATTCATTGATCTTTTTGTGCAAAATTTCAAGTGTTAATGACTATCAAATGACTCATAGTTTTTTTTCGAGTTGGTTATTGACTGATTTTTGTCAATTGTTTGTCAAATAGTAAATTAATGTTTTTGACACTTTGCTGTTTTTTTAGTCTGACTGTCTGTCTTTTTCTGTGCGTTGGTGCTGTTAAAATATCTTTAATATTAATTTTTTAAGACTTTTTTTAAATTGTTTATTTATAAAATTTATTTAATTATAAACATTGTTCACACATTTTTTTTAATTATTTAGAGCATGTTGTTGTTGTTTTTTTGTTTGTGTGCTAATTTTTTTATAAAAAGTAGGTTAAGGTCTCTGAAAATCAAGACAAATTTTAAGAAAAAACATGCAAATCTGTTCAAAATTATTTTTAAATAACCGTAAAAATATGTGTGTCACTAGCAATTACACTCGAGGAAAAATCTATTAAAAATAGCAGCAAGTGTCAGTTTCCAGCAGTAATTGTTTTTAATTGCTCTTACAAACAAAGGAAAATGTTGGCATAAAAATGAAATTGCTCTCTAAATTTTATAAAATTACGATATGAAAAAATCACTTAAATTACAAAATTAAAAAAAAAACCTTTTTAGGAATTTTTTAGTGTATAGTCTAGTCTATAGTCTAGTTTACAGTCTAGTCTATAGTCTAGTCTACAGTCTAGTCTATAGTCTAGTCTATAGTCTAGTCTATAGTCTAGTCTATAGTCTAGTCTATAGTCT
>NC_060950.1:63227856-63230555 GCF_022045245.1 Lucilia cuprina | reverse complement strand
GTTCTAGTTCTGTTTTAGTTCTGTTTTAGTTCTGTTCTAGTTCTGTTCTAGTTCTGTTCTAGTTCTGTTCTAGTTCTGTTCTAGTTCTGTTCTAGTTCTGTTCTAGTTATGCTCTAGTTCCGTTCCAGTTCTGTTCTAGTTCTATTCTAGTTATGTGCTAGTTCTGTTCTAGTTCTGTTCTAGTTCTTTTCTAGTTCTGTTCTAGTTCTGTTCTAGTTCTGTTCTAGTTCTGTTCTAGTTCTGTTCTAGTTCTGTTCTAGTTCTGTTCTAGTTCTGTTCTAGTTCTGTTCTAGTTCTGTTCTAGTTCTGTTCTAGTTCTGTTCTAGTTCTGTTCTAGTTCTGTTCTAGTTCTGTTCTAGTTCTGTTCTAGTTCTGTTCTAGTTCTGTTCTAGTTCTGTTCTAGTTCTGTTCTAGTTCTGTTCTGTTCTATTTCTGTTCTAGTTCTGTTTTCTAGAATTTCTATTCTACCTTCTTTCTAGTACTACTGAAAACTCAATCCCACATTTTCAACTTAAATATTTTCCGAACTAGCAAAATTACATCATAAGCATTTAAATTCAATTAAATTTATCGCATTTATTGCTACGGGAATTCCTAACACCAAATTTGGTTTGGTATGATCACCAACAAAAATCTTCGCAATACTAGAAGTCTCTTTTGCAGGTCTTAAAGACTAAACTTAGAAAACTGATCATTATTATTTATGTGGACATATTTTTTTAAATAGAAGTAAAATTAACTAAAAAAATTCTTGTCATTATTGAATGAAAGAAAAAACTGCAAGAAAAAAACTTTCTCATCACTTTGCTACAACAAAACTTGGTGATGATCAAGATCATTAGGAGCAATAGCGAGGAAAAGGTCTTTAAACTCAAGAAAATGCTTCAATGTTTTCCCCAACTAAATATAGCAAAAATAAACAAGAGAAATATTTTCTTTATGTTTATTTTATATAGAGTATGTCTGTATATCTAGAGTTATACATATACATACATGGGATATTTGCTTTGAAAAACAATTGATCATGCAATAAAGATGCTTCTAAACGACTAACAAACGATGTTAGAGTAATGATCATGAGGCAGCTGATCGCCAACATCATTATGATTAAAAATACTACAGTTTGTCTGGTCGTTTTATAAAAGTACTGGTAACATTGAAAACTGATCTGTAAGTGTAACCGTATATGGTGGTTTCTTTCAAAATGGATGGACGGATCGATGAAGGCTTTTTTGTTAGAGTTGAGAGCATAGACTAACTAGACAATCTATTTGCTTTCTTTGTTAAGCAGGAAACTCTGCTTTAGATCGTCAACATTGCTATAGCCATATTTGAGCAACAAGTATTAAAGCAGATTGTTTAGCACAACAAAGCAAAACAAACAAAATATGTTCAAAAGTCTTTGGAAATCTTAGTAAGAGGAAAAGGTTTAGCTATTTCTAGTTTCTACAAATTGTTGTATGTATGACTTTAAACGGAAACTTACCGTTGCGTTGCAATTTTTGGCGTTGACCGTTGTTGCCACCACCGAAACTCTGTTGTCCAGCACCACCACCTCCATTACGACCGTTGCGCTTACGCTGTGATTGGTGATGCTGTCTATTACGTTTGCGTTCTTGTTTCGTATAACTGTGGCCACTGGAATAGCTATTAGCTGTTGTTGTAGCCATTGCCTTTAACATTTCAGCTTCTGTATCATAGTCTAGGCTTGTGGACGTTGAGGATTGTTGTAAATCCGTATAATCCAATTCAATATTGCTTTCAATCAATAAACCACTTTTAGTTTTGCGTCTCTTATTGCCCAATTGTTGCTGCTGCTGTGATTCAGAGTAAGCGAGTTGTTCTTGCTCATCTTGTTTCAAATGCTCCAGTCTTCGTCGGTGTAACAATTCTGTTGGTGCTGATGCAGCTGATTGTGCTGATAAGAATGTGGCCGGTGAGTTGGTTAATTTGGCGCCTGTCCATGATACCACACTCGTTTCGAAATCTTGATTGTATGTTGTTGTGGCATTATTTACGCCAGATTTTAAATTAAAATGCCGCAACAAATCTTCTTGTTGGCGATAGTGATGTAGTTGTTGTTGCTGTCTAACACGATGTTGCATTAAATCTTTGGTATGTGAGGGTGTTGCCTGCCAGTTGAGCATAAGCAGCAGACTGCAGAAGATTCTTAACAGTCTTAGTTGTAGGTTAAAGGGTCTGTTAAAGACCCTTAAAGGTCTATGTATTGATTTAGTTGTCGAAGCAAACATTTTCTATTTGTGGTTTATTTTGTTTGTCCAAAAAGAAGGTTTTAATAGGGAACTCGTTTGAGGGGGGGAATTTTTATAGATTTTGAAAAGAAGAATTAAATCATGTTGGTTGTTGTGTGAATGTAAAGTATTTACCTGAAATTGTAAAAGAAATACAATCATTAAACTTTTTGAACTTATAATTTGAAATTCCTAAAGACTTAAATCTAGATGAAATTTATTTTAGTTTGTTTTAGCTCTGTGTTAGTTCTGTTCTAGCTCTGTTCTAGTTCTGTTCTACTTCTGTTCTAGTTCTGTTCTAGTTCTGTTCTACTTCTGTTCTAGTTCTGTTCTCGCTCCATTCTAGTTATGTTCTAGTTCTGTTCTAGTTCTGTTCTAGTTCTGTTCTAGTTCTGTTCTAGTTCTGTTCTAGTTCTGTTCTAGTTCTGTTCTAGTTCTGTTCTAGTT
>NC_060950.1:63223038-63227756 GCF_022045245.1 Lucilia cuprina | reverse complement strand
AAAGCATCAGGAACCTGGAAATATAAACACACTAAGAGACAGTGGGTGGTGTTTGTTATTTTCCTTAAAGTATGCTACATCAATTCAATTTGTCTTTTAATATTTTTCATTCTTTTATTTTGGGTTACTTTTGAGTGTAGATAAATTATCCCAGTCAAATAAAATAAAATATATGCTTCTATATACATATGTACTTATGTATATCTGTATGTATATATGTATATTTTATTTTAAGCTTTATTATATAGCTTTTCATTCATTTGTAAGTTGGTAAATAAAGCTAAAACAAAATGTTTGTTGAAAACATTAAAGTAAAGTGTTTAATATTAAATAATATGGGTGATGCTGCTGCTGATGATGATGATGACACACATTAAAGTAAAATTCAAGTCATAAAACAATTTTGCTGATGATGATTTTTATTAGAGAGACGGCTCTTCGAGTAGAAATTAAAATTAAAAATGCATAATTAACTACAGGCAAACATATATGGCTTTATCCTGCTTTATATATTTTAAGGATTAAAAAGTTTTTACAACTTTTTTAAGGGATGAAATTCAATTCATATTTGTTAGTGAAATGTTTAAAATAGAAAAAAAAACAAACTTTAATAGTTTTCTATAAAAGCGTATGAGTAATATTATTATTACTCATACGTTGAGGTAAAAGTTAATAGATAATCATAATGATGATTAAATGCTTTAGTAAAAGAGTAAAATTGTTCCTAATTTCGAAAATGATTCTTTTGAAAAAAACTACTAGAAGTTTTTAGTTCTTAAAGAAAAACTAAACGCTTTTTTTAAAAGTTCATTGGTAAAAGCTATTTTGTGTAAATTTTTTTACGAATAAAAGTTTTTTCTTTACAAAAGAGCTTTTTATTTTTTAGCTTTTTAAATTTTTTAACAAAAAAAATATTTTTTATTTTTTATAAAAAAGCTTTTTACATTTTTTTACAAAAAAGCTTTTTCTTTTTTTACAAGAAGCTTTTTTACAAAAAGCTTTTTCAATTTTTTTTTTACATTTTTATTTTTTAAAAAATCTTTTTATTTTTTTTAAAAAGCTTTTTATTTCTATTTTTTTATGAAAGCTTTTTCAACTTTTTTTTACGAAAAAAGCTTTTTCTTTTTAAAAAGCTTTTTTGAAAGCTTTTATATATAATTTTCAATAAAAGCTTTTATAAACAGTTATTTCAAAACTTTTTAACTATTTAAAAGCTTTAATAAAAAGCTATTTTAAAACTTCTACACACAGTGTTTTGAAAACTCATACAAAAAACTTTTTGCATACAAAGTAAATTTTTGTTAAAATAGATCCAAATACATTTTTTGAAAAGCTTCTTACTACAAACTGTTTCAAAGCTTTTTGTAAAAGATTTTATGAAAGCTTTTTTTATTATTTTATGAAACAATTCTTTAAAAAGCTTTTATAATCGTTTTTATATAAGATTTTGCAAAATACTTTTTTAAGTAAATTTCTATTAAAATATCCAAATAATTTTTTTTAAAAGCTTCTTAGTACAAACTGTTTCAAAGCTTTCTGTAAAATATTTAATTTAAAGCTTTTATGTTATTTTATAAAACATTCCTTTATAAAAGAAATCTTTCTTTTAAATGTTAAGAAAATATTGAAACAGTTCTGTATATCTTTATCTTAAGAGCTTTTTGGTAAACGTATTAAAAAAAAACAGTTTTTAATGAGAGCCTTTTGCAAATTTGTTTAAAAAAATCATAGAGATTAATCATATTTTGATTATCGATCGACTATATTGATCGGTTACAATCACTGAACGATTTTGAAAATAAATCTGGATTGTTCACTATTAAATAAAGCGAAGAACTAATTGAAGATAATTGAAAATCAACTGATCATTAATGAGAATTATCGAAAAACAACTAAATTTAAAGAGAATATTTTTGGCCGATCATTGAGAACTGTTATGAAAGATAACAGTCGATAGTATTTGATCGTATTTAAAAAGATCCTGTGATCTCCCTTAAATAAGATCATTGATATGTATTTAGTAAAGACATTTATAGAACTTTTTGAATTGATCATTAATAAGATGATCTTGGATCCTTAAAGTCTATCTTTAATCTTTTGTAAAGACATCTTTTGATCATTTTAAAAACAATCCAAGATCAATTTCTAATTTCTAAACAACATTTTTGGAATTTTCTTGTTTTGACAATAGAGGATCTAGAGAGATATTAATAAATCAATTTTGTTGATGATCTTAGTAGTCGAAATCCAAATTCTTCAAACTACTATTTTTTTTTTAATCTTACATATTTATACCAAACTAATTCATTCATCATTTTGTAAAATATTGAAGGGTTGTAGAAAGGGAGCTTTTGTTGGTTTTAGAAAATTGTTAATGTTGATTTAAATTAAATATTTTAACAAATTAAAAATGGGTTTTCTGCAAACAATAAATAAAAAGTTTGAAAAATATGTGTATATTGAAAAAGTAAAAAGGAAAAGGTTGCAAAAAAGTTTTAGGGATAAAATAATAAAATAATATTGCTTCAACACTGTTGCCAAAGGAAATTAAAAATTTACAAAAACAGCTTGAACCTTTACCCAATCGCTCTCGCTTAGTTTTGAATAAACTTGCAACTTGTGCCCCTTTGGGAAACAGTGTTTTGCCACTATGAATATTTGCAGGTTACTGCGTGTTATATGAACTTAACCTTCTAACTCTCTACATACCTACATACAATGTGAAACATATTTGTTTTTTTTATGCTATTTATATTTTGTTAAATTTGAACAAATTTTAAAAAAAAAGTTTATATTTTTTTTGTGGCTTGAAATTGAAATCGATAAGCTGTTTGGTTGGTTGGTTAACTGTGCAATAAAATGCGGCGAGTTGTAAAATATTTTCTTCTCAAGTTTGGTGGTGAAAAGTATTATAAAAAATATCATATAAAATATAACACAACAAATGCAAACGTATTTCTAAATTAATCCTTAGGGAATAATAATAGAACATATAAAACGCGAAAATGTAGGAAATATTAAGATTTCGTTATGAAATATATCGATAACTAGAAGGTATTCGTTAAAATTATTTCTATTTTAATCATAATCGAAAGTCTTCTTTATTTTCTTAAAGAAATTTCGAACCATACTAGGATTGAAGGACATGATTTAATCAATGTTATCTGCATATTAATAAAAATAATAGTTCAGTTTTAGTTCTGTTCTGTTCTAGTTCTGGTCTGTTCTAGTTCTGTTCTAGTTCTGATCTAGTTCTGTTCTAGTTCTGTTCTAGTTCTTATCTAGTTCTGTTCTAGTTCTGTTCTAGTTCTGTTCTAGTTCTGTTCTAGTTCTGTTCTAGTTCTGTTCTAGTTCTTTCTAGTTCTGTTCTAGTTCTGTTCTAGTTCTGTTCTAGTTCTGTTCTAGTTCTGTTCTAGTTCTGTTCTAGTTCTGTTCTAGTTCTGTTCTAGTTCTGTTCTAGTTCTGTTCTAGTTCTGTTCTAGTTCTGTTCTAGTTCTGTTCTAGTCCTGTTCTACTTCTGTTCTAATTCTGTTCTAGTTCTGTTCTAGTTCTGTTCTAGTTCTGTTCTAGTTTTGTTCTAGTTTTGTTCTAGTTCTGTTATAGTTCTGTTATAGTTCTGTTCTAGTTCTGTTCTAGTTCTGTTCTAGTTCTGTTCTAGTTCTGTTCTAGTTCTGTTCTAGTTCTGTTCTAGTTCTGTTCTAGTTCTGTTCTAGTTCTGTTCTAGTTCTGTTCTAGTTCTGTTCTAGTTCTGTTCTAGTTCTGTTCTAGTTCTGTTCTAGTTCTGTTCTAGTTCTGTTCTAGTTCTGTTCTAGTTCTGTTCTAGTTCTGTTCTAGTTCTGTTCTAGTTCTGTTCTAGTTCTGTTCTAGTTCTGTTCTAGTTCTGTTCTAGTTCTGTTCTAGTTCTGTTCTAGTTCTGTTCTAGTTCTGTTCTAGTTCTGTTCTAGTTCTGTTCTAGTTCTGTTCTAGTTCTGTTCTAGTTCTGTTCTAGTTCTGTTCTAGTTCTGTTCTAGTTCTGTTTCTAGTTCTGTTCTAGTTCTGTTCTAGTTCTGTTCTAGTTCTGTTCTAGTTCTGTTCTAGTTCTGTTCTAGTTCTGTTCTAGTTCTGCTCTAGTTCTGTTCTAGTTCTGTTCTAGTTCTGTTCTAGTTCTGCTCTAGTTCTTGTTCTGTTCTAGTTCTGTTCTAGTTCTGTTCTAGTTCTGTTCTAGTTCTGTTCTAGTTCTGTTCTAGTTCTGTTCTAGTTCTGTTCTAGTTCTGTTCTAGTTCTGTTCTAGTTCTGTTCTAGTTCTGCTCTAGTTCTGTTCTAGTTCTGTTCTAGTTCATTTCAAGTTCAGTTCTAGTTCTGTTCTAGTTTTGTTTTAGTTTTGTTCTAGTTCTGTTCTAGTTCTTTTCTAGTCCTGTTCTAGTTTTGTTCTAGTTATTTAATAGTTCTATACCAGTTCTGTCGTGGAGAAATTATTTTCATATACCATTTATTAATCTGCTCCCTTACTGCTCTCTGTATAAATAAATTTTACTTTCATTTTATCCAACAAATCCCAAAAACAAAAGCGAAAATTAATTTAAAAGTATGTTGGTTATTTTAGTGAAATGGTTGGAGGTTAAAAAATAACCCCTTTTTAAATATGTATGAGTATTCCGAGTAAATTAATAACCTTATACATTTGCACAAATATATCTACATTAACTTCATTCAGTACCATTAATTTAACAACAGCCTTG
>NC_060950.1:63219209-63220438 GCF_022045245.1 Lucilia cuprina | reverse complement strand
TGACATGTTTTTCAAAGGTAACTTGATCAAAAAAAAATATCAAATAATACTTTGGTTGAAAAATGTAATGAAAAACGTGTGTTAAGAATTTTTCGATCTCACTCCTTATGGATGAGTACTGAATTAATTATGTAACCGAAACTGTAGTTATCTCTAAACATTTTTACAATCTCCTTACGAACAAATAAACTTAATTTTTTATAGAGAATAAAGAAAAACTTCATTATATTAATATTTCAAATAAAATCAGTTTTACTTGTGTAATAAATCTCCATCTACTCGTAAAATGAAAACTTACTTTTCCTGTCACTATCAATAACAGTAAATAAATCCCTATACAATGTAGAGAAGATTTTCTTATCAATAACTATTTACAACTTCCTTAATCAATATCCTGAATAGTAATCCTGTGGCTCTTCTCTATATGCGGGAGTTTTTTTTACGTAAGATTTTGCCTTAGCAATTCTTGGCCAATATTTTACAATTTTCACCTCTTTCCCTGTTATTTTTTTATTTGCTTTTTATGTTATTTATATTTCCCTTTAGCTAAAGGAAAATTACGTGACCAAAAGTTGGTTTAAAAAATCAGTTCAACTTCGGGGGTTAACTAAATAAAGTGTTTAAAATGTGTGATAATAAAATGCTTATGGACTACATGCAATGCACTTCAAGCAGCGCCAATCCGGGCAGGAAGTAAATAATTTGTTGAGAAATGAAGGAAATTTAAAAAATTTTTCGTTTGAAATTTAAAAATATTTTATTTAAGTTTTAAAAATAGTTTTTGTATGTCCTTAAAATATTGATAAATGATTTTAACATGTTAAACTTTTAACTTTTGTATTTGTATTCATGTCAAAAAACCAAAACTTAAAATATGCTAATATGCTTGTAAGTTGACTGTGACAAATGAAATTTATAATTTTTTTCTAGATTTTATATTTTTCAATGTATTTGCAAATAGCTATTTACACCAAGGCCTTGACTACAGATAAGTCTATAGTCTTGACTATAGATCAGTCTATAAACTTCACTATAGATCAGTCTGTAGTCTTTACAATAGATCAGTCTATAGTCTTGACTATAGATCAGTCTATAGTCTTAACTATAAGTTATTCTATAATCTTGACTATAGATTACTCTATAGTCTTGACTATAGATTACTCTATAGTCTTGGCTATAGATTACTCTATAGTCTTGACTATAGATAACTCTATAGTCTTGACTATAGA
>NC_060950.1:63217020-63219109 GCF_022045245.1 Lucilia cuprina | reverse complement strand
TATAGTCTTGACTATAGATCACTTATATTATTGACTGTAGATCAGTCTATAGTATTGACTTTAGATCAGTCTATAGTCTTGACTATAGATCAGTGAGTCTATAGTCTTGACTATAGATCAGTCAGTCTATAGTGTTGACTAAAGATCAGTCTATAGTCTACACTGTAGATCAGTCTATAGTGTTGACCATAGATCAGTCTATAGTCTTGACTCTAGATAACTCTATAGCCTTGACTACAGATCAGCCTATATTCTTGACTATAGATCTGTCTATAGTCTTGGATATATCAGTCTATAGTCTTGACTATAGTCTTGACTTTAGATCAGTCTATAGTCTTCACTAAAGATTAGTCTATGGTTTAGACTATAGATCAGTCTATGGTCATAACTATTGATCAGTCTGTAGTTTTTACTAGAGATCAGTCTATAAGGTTTTTTATAAAGATCAGTCTATAATCCTTATAATAGAATTATAGATTAGTCTATATTCTTGATTACAGATCAGTTTCGGAATACAGATAAATAGGTCAGTTTGGACAAAAGATCAGTGTTTAGTTTAAACTTCAGATCGGTATATAGTATGAGTTATAGATCAATCTATTATTTGTAATATTTGCCACATTATGTACTCAACAAATTCATATCAAGGTTTAAGTGTATTCAGTATTTTTCTTTTCTTTTAACAACTTTTTGTATGAGGAAAATTTACATGGATTTGTATAAAAGACTTTTGACATCAGTTTATATTTTGATTTGATGTTTCTAAACATTTGCAGCTGTTACTGATGAATTGTGTTTATTCATAAGCGTATAAATATTTATAAATATTTTGTCATTGAATTATGAATATTTATAAATGAGGTCTTTTAAGTGGAATATAATAAAAGGACATTGAGAAAATAAACGCACAATTTTACAAAATGGCGTTGAAAGTACATATTTCAATAGCAATTATCCTTTTTGTGAGATTTTAAGCTGAGTAGGGCAATTAAGTTGAATCACATTTTGTTACAAAAGTTTGGCACAACTTTTCATAAAAGAGAGTCTTTATAATCATTTACTTAATACTTGTGACAATTTAAACTTTATTTATCTTTTTACCTCTAACATCTATTATTGCCAATTTTTATACTATTTAGCCACAGAAATTGATTTTCTCTTTATTTTTCCATTTGAAAACTCATCCAATCTACACGTTTACACGATTTATAGTTTAAATTATCTAGCATTCATAAACGTTCACAATTAATACACTCTCTGCAACGCACAAGTATTTTCTCTATAATTACTCTAACGACACTCGACGTGGGAGAATTTCATCGCCACAGACCCACAAAATTGCAATAGACTAATTAATGGGCAAATCTCCTGCTCTTTAATGGTGCTAAGGAAAATTGATCTAGTATATATAAATATATACAATTTCAACATAAAAAATAACAATAAAAATTTATATATTTTTGGAGATTTAAACGAGATTTCACTTTATTTGCACACTTGTATATATTGCCTATAGATATTTTCATACTTTTATTTATATACATTAGGGAGGACCTTTACAAAGTTTGATTTCGATAGGATATATGTTCATTAACTACAGAAAGACGTCTGTGATTCGTGAGATGTCTTTAGTCTGTACAAAAGATCTACCTATTAGCTGGACTATGGATCAGTCTATAGTCTTGGTTTATAGATTTGTCTGTAGACTGTACTCGTCTGTGCGTTAAGAGATCTCGATAGTCCTGACTGTAAATCAGTCTTTAGAGTCAACAATAGACTATTTGCTGGACTGTAGATCAATCTGTAGTTTAAGCTAGAGATCAGTCTACAGTCTAAGATACGTATCAGTTTACAATCTGTAGTGTAGATCAGTCTATAGTTTGGATTATAGATCAGAGTTTAGTTTGGATTATATATCAGTCTATAATCTGAACTATTGATCATTATATAGTCTGGAATATATTTCAGTCTATAATCAGGACCATTGAACACTCTATAGTCTGGGCTATTGATAGGTCTATAGTATGGACTATTGATAAGTCTGGATCTTAGATCAGTTTGTAGTCTAGATTATAGACATTCGTATATA
>NC_060950.1:63214767-63216920 GCF_022045245.1 Lucilia cuprina | reverse complement strand
ATCACCGATCGAAGACAGTTTAAGAGAGAAAATATCGCTGATCGAACATGACACCGCTTTAGATAAAATAGTCATCGAAACTTATCTTGAAGGAACCTATTATTGATCATAGATTCTTTCCTTAGAGGAGACTGATCGAATATACTTTACTTATTATCGATCAATGATATTTTTCATATAGTAAATATATCTGTCTCAGATCAATGATCGCTGACACTTATAGTCTTAGAGAAAACTATAAATGATCAAAGACATTTTTTCTTGCAGAAAATCTCACTGATCAAGATCTTTTATTGAAGAAAACTGTCATCGATCAAAGACGCTTTTTTTAAGAAATGCCAATGCTCGAAGTAACATTTTTCAGAGAAAATAGTAGTTAATTGAAATCTTTTTTTTTAAAGAAAACTATCATAGATCTAAGGTACTTTTAACGGATAAAATTATCACTGATCGAAGACAGTTTCTTAGAGAAAATATCTCTGATCGAACACAACATTAGTTTAGATAAAATAGTCAAGAAAAAACTTTTTATGTCATCATCTTGTAGGAACCTATTATTGATCGTAGATACTTTTCATAGAGGAAATTATCACCGATCGATGACATTTTTCTTAAAGAAAATTTAACTGATCGAAGAACCATTTCCAAGAAGATATTATTATCGATCAAGAAAACTTTTCTTATAGACAACTTTTACTCTGATTGATAAAACGTTTCTTAGTGGAAATTTTGATCCATCTGATAAATTTTTCTTAAAGAAAATTTACACTGAACAAAACCACTTTGTTTGCAGAAAATCTTTGTGGTTTTTTAACTTAAAACTTCTTCCTTCATTTCAATTTATTTTATATTTTATGTTTACTAAAGTTAAATTAAAAAATTTATGATTTTGTGATATTGTTATAATTCAGTCAAATTTGTTTTCTTTGTGAAGTGAAAAAAAGAAAAATTACAAAAAACAGATTTCAAATTTTTCGTTTTGTTATCAAAACATTTCTGTATCCTTTCTTTTTTAAGCCAGAACACGTATAAAAAACATATTTGTTTGTTTTTTTTTTATATTTATGTACATTTACGTTTGTAGGTAAACTAATACAATACTGACATTTGTAAACACCTGCCAACAAAACGTACGTGCCACACATTGAGGTATAACATTGAAGTTATATCTACATACATTCAACCACTCACTCGTGCTACATATCGGAGGCATGCTTTGTGATTCTATTTATTTAATTTTGTTTTTTTATTATTGTATATATATAACATTGCATTTTTATTCAGATTTCTCTTATTTTATGTTCAATATACATAAAATATTTATGTATTTACTTCTGCTCGAATGCTGTAAGCAGAAAATATGTATTAAGTGGGGGCAGGTTGATTAATACTTCTATATATTACACACACACATACACATCAACTCCCAGCTCCTCTCTCTGGTATAGAATAACCAGTAGAAATTTAAGGATTTCAACACATGTTTAGAGTTGTTATTATACAATTCCAATTGGGTTTTAATGTCAATATATTTGACTTAATATTTGACAAATTTGTTAATAATATAAAAACGTATACGAGCACATGCATAAATTTATATATATAGAGAGAGAGTATTAAATCCTTAATAATCCTTAAATAAACATGTAAATTATTTATATTTTTTTAAAAGGAATTTTTGACATAAATTTAATATTTATAAATTGTAAACAAAAACTTTACAATGTTAGTTCAGAAAATGTAAAAAGTTTTAAAAAGATTGATGTGTTAGAACTGATCAAACTTTTATTGACCGTAGACATAAAGAATATCGTTATCGATCGATGAAATTATCAATCAAAGACATTTTTCTTACAGAAAATCATGATCGTCTGCAGAAACTTTTGTTAAAGTCTATTAGTTATATCTAATACTATAGACATATAAATATTTCAGACTTTACACTGATCTATAGTCTTTACTTTAGACTCAGTTATAGTGCAGAATGCAACATCTATAGATTGTTCTATATTCAAGACTCAAGACTAATCTATAGTCCAGACTCTAGACTAGTTTATAGTCCAGGCCCTAGACTAATCTGTAGTCCAGACCCTAGACTAATCTATAGGCTAGACTAGAGCATAACCTATAGGTTAACCTATAGTTCAGACTAT
>NC_060950.1:63201627-63214667 GCF_022045245.1 Lucilia cuprina | reverse complement strand
AAAAAAAATAAGAAAAATTGTGAAAGCTTGAAGCATGTAATTTTTTATGTTGTTTTAGCTGTCATTAGTAAACATTATCGGTCACATCTTTTGGAGTACAACCTCCAAAAATACGTCACGGAAGAAATGTCAGACTGGCGATGAGTGTGTTGTAAGAGTTTTTAGGTTTGTTTAACAAGTTTTATGATCCCTTAATGATTTTTTTCAAATGTGACACGTACATTTTATCTTTTATTTAAAGTGTTTTTGTTGCGTTCTGGTAATGACTGTTGTTGCTATTGTTGGTATTTCTTTTTTTTTTTTTTGGTATCGTTTAGCTAAAAATCATAGCAATTTGTTATTCTACTTATATAAATGTTTAAAGTCATTTAATAAGCTTAATAATATCCAAAATTACAAAACCACATTTTGAATGAAAGTAAAATATAATTCACTAGACAGAATTTTATAATTTTTAAATAATTACTAAACATTTCAAAAAATTAATAATTCCCTTTGGTATACCTTCTCTTCTATATCTTAAGCTTTTATATACATATTTACATTTTATTTATTAATTCAGATTTCCATTACAATACTTCTTCTTACATTATACAGCAGCCTGCTCACGTTTTCTTTTATTTTATTAGTTATTATGAGCAGTTTACACTTACATACTGAAAATATGTTTTTATAAATGGATTTTGCTTTGTATTAAGTAATTGTGTTATTACCATATAATAGCATTTGGGAAATTTATGTTGTAAGAAATAAAAAGCCATAAAAAAGAAACCACAGCAGTCAAACTGTTTAGTGCTGGGAAACTACCAAATGATTCTATTGCAGTTTTATAGTTTTATGATCTAAACGAATGTAAATTATAGTGTTGATAATGGAATGTTAGAGAATTCCTTATAATAAAACTAATTTCTATCTTTAACTCAATAAAATAAACTAGAACTGAAAAAGAAATGAACTAGAACTAGAACAGAACTAGAACTGAACTAGAACTGAACTAAAACTGAACTAGAACTGAACTAGAACTGTACTAGAACTGAACTAGAACTGAACTAGAACTGAACTAGAACTGAACTAGAACTGAACTAGAACTGAACTAGAACTGAACTGGAACTGAACTAGAACTGAACTAGAACTGAACTAGAATTGAACTAGAACTGAACTAGAATTGAAATAAAACTGAACTAGAACTGAACTAGAACTGAACTAGAACTGAACTAGAACTGAACTAAACTGAACTAGAACTGAACTAGAACTGAACTAGAACTGAACTAGAACTGAACTAGAACTGAACTAGAACTGAACTAGAACTGAACTAGAACTGAACTAGAACTGAACTAGAACTGAACTAGAACTGAACTAGAACTGAACTAGAACTGAACTAGAACTGTACTAGAACTGAACTAGAACTGAACTAGAACTGAACTAGAACTGAACTAGAACTGAACTAGAACTGAACTGGAACTGAACTAGAACTGAACTAGAACTGAACTAGAATTGAACTAGAACTGAACTAGAATTGAAATAAAACTGAACTAGAACTGAACTAGAACAGAACTAGAAATGAACTAGAACTGAACTAGAACTGAACTAGAACTGAACTAGAACTGAACTAGAACTGAACTAGAACTGAACTAGAACTGAACTAGAACTGAACTAGAACTGAACTAGAACTGAACTAGAACTGAACTAGAACTGAACTAGAACTGAACTAGAACTGAACTAGAACTGAACTAGAACTGAACTAGAACTGAACTAGAACTGAACTAGAACTGAACTAGAACTGAACTAGAACTGAACTAGAACTGAACTAGAACTGAACTAGAACTGAACTAGAACTGAACAAGAACTGAACTAGAACTGAACTAGAACTGAACTAGGACTGAACTAGAACTGAACTAGAACTGAACTAGAACTGAACTAAAACTGAACTAGAACTGAACTAGAACTGAACTAGAACTGAACTAGAACTGAACTAGAACTGAACTAGAACTGAACTAGAACTGAACTAGAACTGAACTAGAACTGAACTAGAACTGAACTAGAACTGAACTAGAACTGAACTAGAACTGAACTAGAACTGAACTAGAACTGAACTAGAACTGAACTAGAACTGAACTAAAACTGAACTAGAACTAGAACTGAACTGAACTAGAACTGAACTAGAACTGAACTAGAACTGAACTAGAACTGAACTAGAACTGAACTAGAACTGAACTAGAACTGAACTAGAACTGAACTAGAACTGAACTAGAACTGAACTAGAACTGAACTAGAACTGAACTAGAACTGAACTAGAACTGAACTAGAACTGAACTAGAACTGAACTAGAACTGAACTAGAACTAGAACTGAACTAGAACTGAATTAGAACTGAACTAGAACTGAACTAGAACTGAACTAGAACTGAACTAGACTGAACTAGAAATTATCAATATTTTTAAAATCGTTTTCTCAAAATACTGAAAATATAGTTATAAAATATTAAAGCAATAAAAACTAAAAAATTTCCCCTATTTTTATAGAATATCATTCCTATACACTTCATCAAAATTCACTGCAGGTTAGAAAAACGACAAAACAAAATCAAGATTTCTAAAAAGACCTTTTGATTAAAAACAACTATTACTGTCAATAAACTACGAATTTCCAAGATGTTTTTAAAGAGATAAACATAAACTAACAGAACATAAACAATAAGAAAAGCAATAATAAAAACAACAATTGTTTTTAACACTGACATATGTAAATAAAACGTAATGTTTTGTAAATAATAAAAAATGTTTAAAATTGTTTGTTTTTGTTTACAAAAACAAAGTATAAGGTTTAGCTCAGGATATATCAAATTACAGGATGGTAATATTACGAAGCTAAAAATAGTTATGAACTAAAGAAAATGCAAAAGAAATTCTAAGAATACAAAAGTAGTATAAACAAAAAATGATTAAACAGCTAAATAAATTACTTAAAAGGTAAAGAATTGAATTTAAAATAAAGATAAACAAGCATTATTGATAAAAAAGTCTAGAAAAGAAGGATTCTAAAAAAGTATCAGAACCAAACTAGAACTGAACTTGAATTGAACAAGAACTGAACTAGAACTGAACTAGAACTAGAACTGAATTCAACTAGAACTCAACTAAAACTGAACTAGAACTGAAATAGAATTAAATTAGAACTGAACTAGAACTGAAATAGAACTGAACTAGAACTAGAACTGAACTAGAACTGAACTAGAACTAGAACTGAACTAGAACTGAACTAGAACTGAACTAGAACTAGAACTGAACTAGAACTGAACTAGAACTGAACTAGAACTGAACTAGAACTGAACTAGAACTGAACTAGAACTGAACTAGAACTGAACTAGAACTGAACTAGAACTGAACTAGAACTGAACTAGAACTGAACTAGAACTGAACTAGAACTGAACTAGAACTGAACTAGAACTGAACTAGAACTGAACTAGAACTGAACTAGAACTGAACTAGAACTGAACTAGAACTGAACTAGAACTGAACTAGAACTGAACTAGAACTGAACTAGAACTGAACTAGAACTGAACTAGAACTGAACTAGAACTGAACTAGGACTGAACTAGAACTGAACTAGAACTGAACTAGAACTGAACTAGAACTGAACTAGAACTGAACTAGAACTGTACTAGAACTGAACTAGAACTGAACCAGAACTAACCAGAACTAACCAGAACTGAACTAGAACTGAGCTAGAACTGAGCTAGAACTGAGCTAGAACTGAGCTAGAACTGAGCTAGAACTGAGCTAGAACTGAGCTAGAACTGAACTAGAACTGAACTGGAACTGAACTAGAACTGAAATCAACTAGAACTCAACTAAAACTGAACAAGAACTAAAACTGAACAAGAACTAAAACTGAACAAGAACTAGAACTGAAATGAAATAAAATTAAATTAGAACTAAACTAGTAATTAACTGTATTACTAGAATTGAACTAAAACTTAAACTAAAGGTTAACTGAACAAGATCTAAGATAGAATAGAATTATAATAAAAAAATATTGAAAACATTAAGAAAATTATGAAAAAATTTTTAAAAATTATAAAGATTTCAATGAAAACTCACCTTCAAAACCTAATTTTTGCTGTTTAGCTTCATGTTTCTTCAAGGCCAATTTAATGGCCGCCAATTCTGTTTCTTTAAGATTTGAGATCAAATCAAAAGCGCGTTCTTCGCATATCAATTGGGTACCGGCCAACGGTAAACCCTCACGAGCGGCAGTAAATTTTGAATAATTTTGGGCGGGAATTACAGCACAAGAAGAAGGTGTCTTATTCGTATGAGCATCGTCCTGTGAAGCAGGTGTATTTGATAAATGGCAAGTTAAAGTTAATAACTTTTGTTGTGGTTGTTTATTTATTTCAAAACGGAGGCTTTGTTTTAACAAAGTTCGGCTAATTTGCCCGAAAATTTTTTGTGTATTATGCATATTGTATAAATTATTAATTCAAAAAACACACTTGTTTTGATTTTTTTTTAGTAATTTGCCTAAATTTTAAAGGCCTTCACTGTTGTTGGTTGTTTATTTTTTATTAAACAAAACACAATAATGAAATGACGTCACTAATATATTTGTTTTGACATTCGCTCTTTTACTCTTTAAAATTACTCTTAAATATATAAATAAAAACACTTTTTTTACTACAAAACGCGTTGTAATTGTTTATATTTTGTATAATTTAACTTCATGAACCGCTTTTTGTTCCTTAAATTCCGGAGTTTATTATCGTACTAAATTCTTGTATAGTTAAAATGAATCGTCAATGATGATGACTGCGTTTCGATTACGTAGATTGTGTAGCAGCCAGCAGCATTTTTGCTTACAAAACTGGTAACATTTAACAAGTATATCGTAAAAGCTTTAGGATTTCTTATATTCTATTAACTTTTTTCGTAATTTCTAAGCTTTTTGCTTTAACTTAATTCTCATTGATAAAGAAATGTTAAAATCTCACACTCCGCAAATGAATTTCGTGTATATGTTGGCAGAGCCCTGCGCCGACTAATAATAACGTCGTCGTCGGCGACTGACACTAAATATGTCGGCGTCGGCTTAAAATCAATTGTAAGCCGGCTAAGTTTTCAACTACGTTTAGTTTTTAAATTTTCAACGATTTTAACCCTTTCCGTGGTTTTGTCGAATATTTCCGATATTACAATAGACTCTGTTTTTAAGCATTTTTTGGTTATAATATTTAACTTTAGTTTTAATTATTTTCTTTTAGATTAAAATGAAGACTTTATTATAAATATAATTGAGATTTTGAAAGATCAGAATAATCAGATTTTAAAAAATTGTCACTTATGACTACTTTTTTAAAACGAAAAGTCAACTTTTCGACTTTTTGCATTTTATGAAAAGTCTACTTTTCGACTTTTTGCATTTTATGAAAAGTCGACTTATCGACTTTTTGCATTTTATGAAAAGTCGACTTTCGACTTTTTGTATTTAGTTAAAAGTCGATTTTTCGACTTTTTTATTTAATTAAAAGTCGATTTTTCGAATTATAATATTATATAAATAGTCGACTTTTCTACTTTTTCCGACTTTTCGACTTTTTGACTTTTTCTGACTTTTTCCGACTTTTTTCGACTTTTCGATTTTTTCGACATTTTAAATATTTCCGATTTTTTCCGACTATTTTTTTACTTTTTTTGGGTTTTTCCGACTATTTTAAAGTTTTTGACTTTTTTCCACTTTTTTAAAATTTTCAACTATTTTGACTTGTTTCTTTAATTTTCGAGTTTTTTTTCGACTTTTCGAATTTTTCCGACTTTTTCCAACTTTTTTCGATTTTTTTCGACTTTTTCCGACTTTTCGACTTTTTTCGACTCTTTCCGACTTTTCGACTTTTTTCGACTTTCCGACTTTTATTTACAATGTCGATAATATCTAAGGCGAAGCATATTCATAGAACGTTGAGCAAAGTTCTACAACGGCCAAATATCAATGAGCGGCTTATTATGAGATAAAAGAAAACTTGCTTAAATGAAAACAAATTAATTTTATATTGTAAAATTCCATAAATTTAGCGAAAGTGTTCTGTAAATTGTACAAAATATGGCGAAATTTTCAAACCGGATTAAGCTGAAAAATTTTCGGCGGCGACGGCTTTAACATTTTGGTCGGCGGCTAGGCTTAGTCGAATCGACGCAAGTCTCTGATAAGTGGGTTTTTAACCAGATGATAACTAACAGTGTTGTTGTATGTTATAAGGCAAAATAACTAAATATTGAAATAAATATGGCAGCTTGACAGCGAGTTAACACAGCTAGCAGCTTTTGTATATAAGAAAGAAAGTGGATGACTGTTAAATATTGTGATTTAAATATAAATTTAATTTGAAATTGCTATATATACTATATTTATAGTGAAAAACTTAGTTTCTTATATAACATTTTAAGTGTTTATTTTATAGAAACATATTTTTATTAAAGACTTTTGAAAAGAACTTAAAAATTATATAAACATTTTATAATTGATTAAGAAATGTGTAATTAATAAGAAATTTTATATATTCTCATTAATATTACTAAATTCGGTTCATGTTCTGGTTCTGTTTTAGTTCAGTTCTAGTTTAGTTCTAGTTCAGTTCTAGTTCTAGTTCAGTTCTAAGTCAGTTCTAGTTCAGTTGTAGTTCAGTTCTAGTTCAGTTCTAGTTCAGTTCTAGTTCAATTCTAGTATAGTTCTAGTTCAGTTCTAGTTCAGTTCTAGTTCAGTTCTAGTTCAGTTCTAGTTCAGTTCTAGTTCAGTTCTAGTTCAGTTCTAGTTCAGTTCTAGTTCAGTTCTAGTTCAGTTCTAGTTCAGTTCTAGTTCAGTTCTAGTTCAGTTCTAGTTCAGTTCTAGTTCAGTTCTAGTTCAGTTCTAGTTCAGTTCTAGTTCAGTTCTAGTTCAGTTCTAGTTCAGTTCTAGTTCAGTTCTAGTTCAGTTCTAGTTCAGTTCTAGTTCAGTTCTAGTTCAGTTCTAGTTCAGTTCTAGTTCAGTTCTAGTTCAGTTCTAGTTCAGTTCTAGTTCAGTTCTAGTTCAGTTCTAGTTCAGTTCTAGTTCAGTTCTAGTTCAGTTCTAGTTCAGTTCTAGTTCAGTTCTAGTTCAGTTCTAGTTCAGTTCTAGTTCAGTTCTAGTTCAGTTCTAGTTCAGTTCTAGTTCAGTTCTAGTTCAGTTCTAGTTCAGTTCTAGTTCAGTTCTAGTTCAGTTCTAGTTCAGTTCTAGTTCAGTTCTAGTTCAGTTCTAGTTCAGTTCTAGTTCAGTTCTAGTTCAGTTCTAGTTCAGTTCTAGTTCAGTTCTAGTTCAGTTCTAGTTCAGTTCTAGTTCAGTTCTAGTTCAGTTTAGTTCAGTTCTAGTTCAGTTCTAGTTCAGTTCTAGTTCAGTTCTAGTTCAGTTCTAGTTCAGTTCTAGTTCAGTTCTAGTTCAGTTCTAGTTCAGTTCTAGTTCAGTTCTAGTTCAGTTCTAGTTCAGTTCTAGTTCAGTTCTAGTTCAGTTCTAGTTCAGTTCTAGTTCAGTTCTAGTTCAGTTCTAGTATAGTTCTAGTTCAGTTCAGTTCTAGTTCAGTTCTAGTTCAGTTCTAGTTCAGTTTTAGTTCAGTTCTAGTTCAGTTCTAGTTCAGTTCTAGTTCAGTTCTAGTTCAGTTCTAGTTCAGTTCTAGTTCAGTTCTAGTTCAGTTCTAGTTCAGTTCTAGTTCAGTTCTAGTTCAGTTCTAGTTCAGTTCTAGTTCAGTTCTAGTTCAGTTCTAGTTCAGTTCTAGTTCAGTTCTAGTTCAATTCTAGTTTAGTTCTAGTTCGAATCTGTTGTAGTTCGGATCTGTTCTGGTTCAGTTTTAGACAATTTCAAATTGAACTCAATAATTTTCTTAAAAACTTTATTTTTTTATATTTATTATTTATTTTAAATCGTTTCGTGTTTTAAATTAAATCGTACATATTTTCTTATATATTTCGCTTAAAATTCTTTACCGAATTTTACTTAAAATCTAAATTTATTTAAAAAAATAATAATAATAAAACTGAGTTATTAATTATAATTTTTTATATATTGGCACAATACTAAACTATTCTCTCTTTCTATTTCTATTTTACCCTCTTTTTCTCATGTACAATCATTTGCTCTCTGACCGGGAATACCACGCAACTCTTGATTTAAAGTGCGCAACAAAGGATGTTTACCACAACCGCATCTGCCACGGAAATCGTCTAAATCTAAAGCCCAAACCATGCCACCACCCAAACGCATTTTTCGAACAAATTGCGATTTACGTCTTATATCATTGACATCATCATATGAAACCCATTGATTTCCACTATAGGCATAAGGACCAATTCTACCTTCAGGATCACGGATTACCGTCCAACCACCATTGCTAATTTGTTCACAGATTTCATAGTAAGCTAAGAAGCCTCCAGCTCTAGTAAAAGTACCAGCACGTCCGGGACCCACAGTTTTATCATTCAAACTGCGAGCATTGGTGTCAGCCAACGAGAAACTCTGTCCGTATAAAGGCATACCCATGACCAGTTTCTCGGGAGGCGTTCCCTTCTCTATCCAATAGTTTATACTGAAATTGCCATTGAAATAAGGATTTTCATCACCTTCTACATAGTACAAGGGAGCCACGTGTCCAGTTTGTTTATCCCAGTGACCATGGAAATCATAAGTCATGACTGCAATCCAATCAAAGTAGCGTGCCAAAGTGGGTACTTCATAACCAGCATCGATGACCTTTTTACTAGGAGAAACAGCAGCCGATAGCAAAAGTCCTTTAGGTTTAAAGGCCGCCGAAAGTTCGCGTACCAAAGCAGCAAAGGCCGCCTTTTCAGCTGCTGAACCCTTTGAACAATCTACTTGCCAGCAAACCGGATATTCCCAATCCAAATCTAAACCTTCAAAACCATATTTCTCACAGAACGCTAAAACACTTTCTATAAAACGTTTGCGGGCCAGCGGGTCCAGTACCAAGCGCGCATATTTACTGCCCAAAGAATCATTCCAGCCTCCTATGGCCACGGTAACACGTATACCCTTATTTTTATAGGCCACTACGCGCTCATAGAAACGATTGTCAATATCGGCCCAAGAATCGTGGGTTTTATGGTCAAGGCGTTACTATTTAAAACAGCAAAACCATAGACTATGTGGGTGCAAAGGTTTTCATCTATATCTTCTGGTACATATTTACCCTGACCCGGACGATACCAGGCCCAATTGGTGAAATAGCATACGACCTTATATTGCTCATTAGTATTTAAAGGAGGTGAAGGTGTAGGTTTGGGCCGAGCCACCGGTTTTTTATGAGGAGGTGTTATGGGTTTCTTGGTGGTTTTGGGTGGAGCCTTTGTGGTTGCCACAGGTTTAGTGGGCTTAGGTCTGGGCGCCACCGGCCGTTGAGTAGTTTGATCATTTCTTACCATACACTTGACAGCCTGAGGCCAATCGCAATGATTTTCATTCCAATACAAACCGGAGGGACATCTGTAGGAAGAAATAATGTTACTTTTTATTTTTTGTAAATTTGTTATTAAACTTACTTTTGTTCCACTAGTTCTCCATATTGACATATATAGTATTTGTTGCAGTCCCTCTCATGAGGGGCATAATTTCTACCCAAACATTCTTTTATTACTGGGCCCAGAGTAGGTTTTGTGGGTTTGGCTTGCATTTGTTGTGATTGCACCTGGGTTTGCGAGGTAGGTTTCGGTTTGACGGCCTGTGTCGAGGGATTTGATGAGGAACCAGCAACTGTAAGAAAAGAAAAAATATATATTTAAATCAGTTCTAGTTCAGTTCTAGTTTAGTTCTAGTTCAGTTCTAGTTCAGTTCTAGTTTAGTTCTAGTTCAGTTCTAGTTCAGTTCTAGTTAAGTTCTAGTTCAGTTCTAGTTCAGTTCTAGTTCAGTTCTAGAACAGTTTTAGTTCAGTTCTAGTTCAGTTCTAGTTCAGTTCTAGTTCTAGTTCAGTTCTAGTTCTAGTTCAGTTCTAGTTCAGTTCTAGTTCAGTTCTAGTTCAGTTCTAGTTCAGTTCTAGTTCAGTTCTAGTTCAGTTCTAGTTCAGTTCTAGTTCAGTTCTAGTTCAGTTCTAGTTCAGTTCTAGTTCAGTTCTAGTTCAGTTTTTGTTCAGTTCTTTTTCAGTTCTAGTTCAATTCTAGTTCAGTTCTAGTTCAGTTCTAGTTCAGTTCTAGTTCAGTTCTAGTTCAGTTCTAGTTCAGTTCTAGTTCAGTTCTAGTTCAGTTCTAGTTCAGTTCTAGTTCAGTTCTAGTTCAGTTCTAGTTCAGTTCTAGTTCAGTTCTAGTTCTAGTTCAGTTCTAGTTCAGTTCTAGTTTAGTTGTCTACTTACTCATCAATCTATCTTTAGTCTCCAACATGCATTTCGGATGCGGTCCTGGATAATTTCTCAAGACTCTATTAATAGTTTTCAACAATGGATACGATTCACAATTGCAATCATTTTTGAAATCATCTAAATCTAATGCCCATATCATGGCACCACCCAAACCCATGGCCTTAACATATTCCGATTTATGGCGTATCATTGGGGCATCATCGAAAGAGACCCATTGATCACGTAAGTAGGCATAAGGTCCCATACGTCCGCGTGGATCTCTTACCACATTCCAGCCTTTGTTGCGTATATAAGAACAAATTTCATAATAGGACAAGAAACCTCTTGCCCTAGTGGCCTCTCCTGCCTCACCACCGCCGTAAGTTGGAGCATTGAGATCATGATTTTTAGCCTCCGCCAAGGAGAATGATTGACCGTACATAGGCATGCCCATAATCAATTTACTGCGATCGGCACCCTTTTGCAACCAATAGTTAATCGAGAAATTGGCATTGAAACCTTCGGTACCATCGGGATGATCATACATGGGTGCCACATGACCGGTTTTCTTATCCCATTGACCATGATAATCATAAGCCATAACAGCAATCCAATCGAAATATTTCGTTAGCTGTGGTACATCATAACCGGCATCCACCACCTTTTGATTGGGTGAAACAGCGGCCGATAGCAATAAACCTTTAGGCCTAAAGGCCTCCGATAGTTCCTTAACAAAATCTGAGAAACCCTGCTTTTCATCGGCAGTACCCTTTTTGCAATCTACTTGCCAGCATACTGGATATTCCCAATCCAAGTCTAAACCATCGAAACCATACTTTTCTATAAACTCCATAACGTGACGTATAAATTTGGCCCTAGACGCTGAGCTTCTTACTAAGCGGGCATATTTATCACCAGCAGAATCATTCCAGCCTCCTATGGCTACGGTAACCTTAGTGCCCTTTTTACGATATGCTGATACACGCTCATAGAATTTATTATCCAAATCGGCCCAAGAATCGTGTGGTTGTATGGTCAAAGTTTGACGATTCAAAACGGCAAAACCATAAACTATATGGGTACAGAGTTGAGCGTCTATATCTTCGGGAAGGAATTTGCCACCACCTTGACGATACCAAGCCCAATTGGTGAAATAGCAGACAACCTTAAAATCTTGGTTAGAGGTAACACCTTCTTCCAATTCTTGTTCGGTAGCTACAATTTCCACCTCAGTTTCCTCTACATCATCGTTGGGATCTTTAATAGTTTCACTGGAAACGGAGCTGGATCCTGGACCAGTTTCTATCTCCATGGGATAAACTATCTCCTGGGAGTTTACTACTTCCTCTATGGATTCCGGTTCAGAAGCTGGTGTCAATCCCGCTAGAATTAAAAAAAAAATTAATTTTTTTTTTTTTACACAAAATTTCCAAAACTTACGTGTTGTTTCATGGTCCGTGGGTGGATCCTTTAAAACATCATGTATTTGCGTGAGCAGAGGATGTACCCCTTCACCACAACGATTGCGGAAATCATCCAAATCCAAAGCCCAAACCATGCCACCACCCAAATCAAGAGCTCTAATCAATTGAGATTTTTTGCGTATCATGGCCTTGTCATCATAGGAAACCCATTGATTACCTTTGCGGGCAAAAGGACCCATACGTCCCTGTTCGTCTTGTATCACCTCCCAGCCTTGATGTTTAACACGATCACAGATCTTTAAGAGAGTTACAATAAAAATAACACTTTCTTTCCTTTGGAGGTAAAATAAAACTTACTTCGTAGTAAGCTAGGAAACCAGCGGCTCGGGTAAATTCTCCAGCTTTACCGGGTCCGGGAGCTTTGGCGTTGAGACCATTGTTGCGTGTATTTTCCAAGGTAAATGATTGACCATACAAAGGCATGCCCATAACTATCTTACGTGAGGGAGCGCCCTTTTCAATCCAATAATTCAAAGAATAGTTCTAAAGATATAGAAAGAAATATTAGAAATCTCTCGTAACATTTACCTAGGTCCAACTTACAGCATTGAAATAATCAAATTCATCCTCAGGATGATAATACAAAGGAGCCACATGCCCGGTCTTCTTATCCCATTGGCCATGGAAATCATATGTCATAACAGCTATCCAATCGAAATATTTCGACAATTCTGGAACATCATAACCTGCATCTATGATCTTTTTGCTGGGCGAAACAGCGGTAGATAATAATAATCCTAGAGGTTTATACGCCTCCGATAGTTCTCTTACTAAAGCGGTAAAACCTTCCTTTTCATCTGGCATACCCTTTTTACAATCGGTTTGCCAACACACCGGATATTCCCAATCCAAATCCAAACCCTCAAAACCATATTTCTGCAAAAACTCCAAGGAATGTTTTATAAAGCGTGCCCTAGCCTGGGGACTACGCACCAGACGACTGTATTTATCGCCCTGAGAATCATTCCAACCACCCAAAGCCAAACTAACCTTAACACCCTTACTCTTTAGGCCACTAACTCTGGTATAGAAATTATTATCGATATCTGCCCAGGAATCATGGGTGCGCAAAATCAATTCAGAATAATCTAAGACAGCAAAACCGTAGACTACATGGGTACATAGATCGGTGTTAATATCATCGGGGGTATAACGACCTAAACCCTTGCGATACCAGGCCCAATTGGTGAAATAACATACCACCTTGTAGTAACC
>NC_060950.1:63184983-63201527 GCF_022045245.1 Lucilia cuprina | reverse complement strand
GACTTTGTAAATAAAAGTCGAAAAAAGTCAAAAGTCGAAAATAGTCGAAAAGTCGGAAAAAGTCGAAAAGTCGGAAAAAGTCGAAAAGTCGACTTTTATAAAATATTAAAAGTCGAAAAATCGACTTTTAATTAAATGAAAAAAGTCGAAAAATCGACTTTTAACTAAACGCAAAAAGTCGACTTTTCATAAAATGCAAAAACTCGAAATGTCGACTTTTCATAAAATGCAAAAAGTCAAAAAGTCAAAAAGTCGACTTTTCATAAAATGCAAAAAGTCGAAAAGTCGACTTTTCGTTTCAACTATAGAACCCTAACTTAAACCCCAAACAGATTAGCAAATCTAAATGACTGAAATGAAAAGCAAAACATTTCAAGATTTCAATATTTGTCTTTTTATTTTCTTTGGGGGCTTGTTTTAACTCCAAACTCTATTACTTACAAATCATCCTTTCAAAACAAGTTCTATGGCAAAAGAACAAATTTACTTGCAGCGTTTACTGCTTCATCATTATGATCATCATTAGGATAAAACTGTTAATGTGCTTATTTAAATGTTAGCTGTTGTAGACCCTTCTTTCTTTAATTTGTTGTTTTCTTTTTGTTTTGATTACACTTTAAACCGTTATAATTTAATTGCCACTTGGTATCTTTGGGATGCATATTATTTTTATGAATTTAAATTTGAGATGAGGAAGTAAAGAACAACAACAACAAAAGTCAGAACAAAATTTAAATTTTATAAAAAAACTGTCAGTCACATTTTCATGAGCATAGAATAATAATGTAAACTAAAAGCCCAGATCACTGAACTTTAATTAACTTAAAATTTTCACCATCAAAATGCAATAATCACTGATCACACAACACAACCAATGATCTTAGTATCACATATAAAACTTAACGGGTTTTAAGGATTTTAGCTATTTTCTCATTTCGGCCGTTATTTAAGAGAAATATGAGGGATCAATGATCACTACCTACTTTCTCAATTCTCATTCACTAGAAGATTGCTCTAAGTCTTAGATCTTGAAGTAACTAACTTATTATGTGTGAATCCACATAGAGAATAGGATCAGCAAGTCACATCAGTGCTGGGAGAACTATAGGCTTTATAAAAGTGTAATCTGATGGACTGCTTTAGACAAACAGGGCAATATGAAACTACTTCTGGGAGTTTAGCGTACATGCTTCTTAGGTATAAGTGATGCCATGTGTACTACTTCAACCAAGGCTCTGGAAACGTTGCTAGATATTCCATCCATTGAAACATAATTAAGATATGAGGCGGCACTTACAGCCGAACTGCTCTTTACTTTAGGCGAACTGGCCAAAAGCGGTTATAGGACACGTCATCAATGTATACTGGACACATTGGAAGGTTATACACAATCATCAAACGTGCCTGATCGTATACCAGACACAGAATGTGTCGGAAACTTTGAAACGCTGATCCCAGATAGAATATCTTGGTCAAGCGGAACATTAGAGCAAATACCAGTAGGAATCCATTGTTACACGGATGGCTCTAAATTGAGGGATAAAGTAAAGATTCAGAATCAGATATATACCACCGTTTACCAAATCATAACACAAGCTTCTAGGCAGAAGTAGGATCAATAACAGAATGCGTAAATTGGACTAGAGTAAATATGGCGCCCACAGCGCTTAACATATTTACCGACAGCCAGCAGGCAATTAGGGTGATATCAGGAGAAAGAACTAATTCTAAGACCCTATTGGATTGTAAGAAAGCTTTAACCTAATACTCTCCCGGAGGTAAGGTTCACATTATACGGGTACCAGCCCATTCGGGAGTAGTTGGTAACTAAAGAGCGAATCTAATAGCTTTAAAAGGGAAGAGAGCTCGAGGCAGTTAACCTGACAAACGCAAAAACCAAGAGAATGCCATAAGACCTCTTGGAATAATGAAACAGTAGGTAGAACCACGAAAATCCTATGGGGTGAGACTGATGAGAACAAGACGAAAAATCACCTCAAAATGAGAAATTCTAAAGTTAGTATGATAGTACGTATTCTGAGTGAACGTATATAGATCCAAGTATCTTGGAAGTGATGTAATTCCGGAAATAACATTCCTGACTAACACTGATTGGAAAATACTTAGAAATTACTTTCAGGAAACTGAATTTCTGAATATAGGGCGGTTTTTTTGTAGATAAAGGTAATGTTCATTCTTTGGTTAAACCTGGTTTAATATATGTTATGGGTTTTATTATCTTATTATCTTAGTTAACCTGAGTGTTATTGCCCAATAAACTTAAGTTATAAGATAGAAAACACACTTAACAAAAACAATGATTTCGGAAGAACAAAAACTTAATATTTTAAGTAAATTGCAATTTTCTGATTTATTTTGTTTAATATTGTTTAAAATGTTTATTTAACATTTTTTTTTCAAAATTTTTAATTTTACAAAAGTATTATTTGCCAAAAACAGCTGTTCATTGTTTATGTTTTTGACTGAAAAGTTGGCATTACTAACAAAGTTAACTGATCTTAAATCCATAACTAAAAAACACAAACATCGGTTAAAGTCCACCTTACTTTTTCCAAGCTTAATCTAATAGCAAGTTAAGCCTAGTTTAACTGAGTAGTAAGAAAACCGCCCTTACTAACTAACTACTAATAAAAAAATGTCTTACAGCATAAAACATTTCTCTCAAAACTACGTTTTTTTAGTTTTCTTGTAGTAACATATGTATATTATACGTCACATGTTGATGAAGATTTTTGATACAAATTCAAAATTAAACGATTTTTATTGTCTTCTTAAACTTTAACAAAAATCATTTTCTTTCCAATTGTTTTTGTTTACAATATTTGAATTAAAGCGATTTTACCCTTTTCATAATTGTAACGCTGTTTTCTTATTTTATTAAATAAATTAAATTTATATAAAAAATAAAAATCTTATTTTAAATTCTTTGTTTAATTTAACGATTTTTGCTCTTGAACAGTCCGGCAGCTCTAACATGATTTGTTTACATTTAAACCAGATTGCCACTTTTTGAAAAAAATATATGTTGTCAACATGGCAATATTAAATGTATACCACATGTTAAGTGTTGACAACTTTTGCTTGACGCTAAAAGCTTAAGATGTATTTCAGCATTTGATGCTGTTATTGTTAAAAAATAACTAAATTTATTAAAATTAACTTTATTGTTATATTAAAAAATGTTTTAATATGTTATTTCATAGTTTCTTTATTTGTTGTAGTAAAATTTTTTACAGATTTGTTTTGTTTTTCTTTTAAAAACTTTTATATGCTGTCATAAAATCGCTACATTATCTATACACTTTTAAACAAACTTTAGTTTTGTGCACAAATAGTTGAAAGAATCCTTTTGTAAAGGATATTTTGCCTAAAAATAGTAACAACCTGTTAGTTTAATTGATATAATAAATAAAAATATAATATAAATACAAAATTTAAGGGTGAGTTTGAAATATAACTTCCCACAACATAAAATAAAACGAAAATATTTAAAGAACACAAGGAAATACATGTCAGCTGGCTGATTAGAAGAAAACATTGAAAAATCATTAAAATTTATTATACACGACAAAGTAAAGGACATTAATATAATTACGAAACAAATAACGGTGACCAAGGATACCTGGGTGTAAAAAAATATTATTTATTTAAAACAAATAATAAAATAAAAAGGTAAGTGAAAAAAATATTTAAACTAAATAACATCTTTTTGGTAACACATTTAGTGCGTTTTGTGTATTTAAAATGGACAGTAGTGCAGCCATGGAACGTACTGCTACCACCAATACCAGTAACACGGCCAAACGTAATACCAATGCCTCTGTAAATACGGCTGGTGGGCGCAAGAAATCTGGTCCAAAATTTGAATTATCCGATGCCCAAAAGGCCGATATCAAAGAAGCCTTCGATCTTTTCGATGTCGATTGCACGGGTTTCATAGAGGTGAAAGAACTCAAGGTGGCCATACGAGCTTTAGGTTTCGAACCCAAAAAAGAGGAAATTAAGCGCATGATTGCTGAAATTGATAAAGATGGTACAGGACGCATTAGTTATAACGATTTTTTGCATTTGATGACCATGAAAATGGCTGAAAAGGATACAAAAGAAGAAATACTTAAAGCATTTCGTTTATTCGATGATGATGATACTGGTAAAATATCCTTTAAGAATCTTAAACGTGTAGCACGAGAACTGGGAGAAACTTTAACGGACGAGGAGTTAAGAGAAATGATCGATGAGGCAGATTTGGATAATGATGGTGAAGTGAATCAAGATGAATTTTTACGTATTATGAAGAAAACTAGTTTGTATTAAGGTGGTAGTGTGTTGAAGAGAATGGGATGTCAATAGAGGTTGAAATGATTGTGTTCCTTTAATGATTTTGTTTTAGGTTTTATTTATATTTCAATTGTAATATTTTAAGAAGTTCCTTTTCTTTTATAGGTATTTGCTTATTTAAAAAAATAAGTTTTTAGATATTTTTCTTAAGCATTCTTTAGTTTTTTCAATAATTTTGTATTTATTTATGTAATTTTGCAGCTTTTAATTGAAATACATGAAATTTTTATTCAATATTTTAAGTTGAAGTTATATTTTAATAGTTGGATTACTCCTCATTATGAAAAGTTTCTTCTTTTAAATCGAAATACCGAGTAACTTCCTAAAAGTATAGTTTAGTCGAGAGTATAGTTAGGTCTATCTTCTCTTTGAAATTTTAGGTTAAAAAATATCTTTTTTTCTCAACCTCTGCTATTTGTTTACCTATTTAACTATTTTTATAATAATTTTGCATTTTATATTAAGAAATACAAAAATATATGTCTGCTTTTTTAAAAGATTTATATTGCATGTAATTTTTATAAAAATAAATGAAAAGCACTAGTGAAAAATTTTACAAAAAATTGAAAAAAATATATAACAAAGAAAATATAAAAATATTTTCAAAAATAAACACTATTTTATTGCACTTTATAAACAAAAAAATCTACAAAGAATTTAACTTAAACAATTTAAAAATATATAAAATAAAGCTTGTCCGAAGACAGTCAGTTTTAGCATTCAATTATTAAAATTAGTAACAAATCTATAAAATTATTCTTTAGATAAGCACGCATAGTCCAAATTAGTTAAAAAAAGAAGCTTAAACAGAAAGAGCTTAAACAGACTTTGTCACAATATTTCACTTTCTTCTCTTTCTTAATATTTACTTAGTATTAAACAAAATATTGAAAAAATCAAAATAAAAGGAATTTTCTTTCTAAAATTTAGTAAAAAAAATTCAAATCACAGCGACAAGTCTATAATCAGGGAAATTTTCACAAAAGTATTTATATTTTGATAAAGTTTTTTGATTAAATTAAGATATAACAAATGATATATTATTCTAAAATAAATCTAAAGATTTTATGACAACCCTCTCCCGTCTATGTTTAAGCCAGCGATCTACAGTCAAAGTTTAATCTTTAAACTTGAATATAGTTTAATCTGTGGATCTGACTATGGTTAAGTCCTTAAACTTGTATAACGTGTATAATCCTAACTAGTTTAGATAATAGTCCTAACTATAGACTAATCTATAGCTTGGACTATAGTTTAGTCTATAGTCCAGACTATAGTTTAGTCTATAGTCTGGACTATAGTTTTGTCTATAGTCCAAACTATAGATAAGTCTATAGTCCAGACTATAGATAAGTCTATACTCCAGACTATAGATAAGTCTATAGTCCAGACTATAGATAAGTCTATAGCCCAGACTATAGATAAGTCCATAGTCCAGACTATAGATAAGTCTATAGTCCAGACTATAGATAAGTCTATAGTCCAGACTATAAATAAATCTATAGTCCAGACTATAAATAAATCTATAGTCCAGACTATAGATTAGTCTATAGTCCAGACTAATACATAGATTGGTCTATAGTCCTGACTACAGATTAGTCTATAGTCCAGACTATAGATTAGTCTATAGTCCTGACTATAGATTAGTCTATAGTCCAGACTATAGATTAGTCTATAGTCCAGACTATAGATTAGTCTATAGTCCAGACTATAGATTAGTCTATAGTCCAGACTATAGATAATACTATAGTCCCGATTATAGATTAGTCTATAGTCCAGATTATAGATTTGTCTACACTATAGATTAGGCTAAACTATAGACCTGACTATAGACTAAAATATAGTCCCAACTATAGAATAGTCTATAGTCCAGACTATAGATTATTTTATAATCCAGACTATATATTAGTCTATACTCCAGACTATAGACTAAACTACAGTCCAAACTATAGATTAGTCTCTAGTCCAGACTATAGACTAAACTATAGATTAGTCTATAGTCCAGACTATAGACTAAACTATAGATTAGTCTATAGTCCAGACAATAGACTAAACTATAGTCCAAACTATAGATTAGTCTATAGTCCACACAATAGATAAGCCTCTAGTCCAGACAAAAGATCAGTCTCTAGTCCAGACAATAGATAAATCTCTAGTCCAGATAATAGATAAATCTGGACTAGAGATTAGTCTATAGTCCAGACTATAGATTAGTCTATAGTCCAGACTATAGATTAGTCTATAGTCCAGACTATAGATTAGTCTATAGTCCAGACTATAGATTAGTCTATAGTCCAGACTATAAATTAGTCTATAGTACAGACTATAGATTAGTCTATAGTCCAGACTATAGATTAGACTATAGTCCAGACTATAGATTAGTCTATAGTCCAGACTTTAGATTAGTCTATAGTCCAGACTATAGATTAGTCTATAGTCCAGACTATAGATTAGTCTATAGTCCAGACTATATATTAGTCTATAGTCCAGACTATATATTAGTCTATAGTCCAGACTATAGATTAGTCTATAGTCCAGACTATAGATTAGTCTATAGTCCAGACTATAGATTAGTCTATAGTCCAGACTATAGATTAGTCTATAGTCCAGACTATAGATTAGTCTATAGTCCAGACTATAGATTAGTCTATAGTCCAGACTATAGATTAGTCTATAGTCCAGACTATAGATTAGTCTATAGTCCAGACTATAGATTAGTCTATAGTCCAGACTATAGATTAGTCTATAGTCCAGACTATAGATTAGTCTATAGTCCAGACTATAGATTAGTCTATAGTCCAGACTATAGATTAGTCTATAGTCCAGACTATAGATTAGTCTATAGTCCAGACTATAGATTAGTCTATAGTCCAGACTATAGATTAGTCTATAGTCCAGACTATAGATTAATCTATAGTCCAGACTATAGATTACTCTATAGTCCAGACTAAAGATTAGTCCATAGTCCAGACTATATATTAGTCCATAGTCTAGACTATAGTTTAGTCTATAGTCTAGGCTATAGTTTAGTCTATAGTCCATACTATTGATTAGTCTATAGTCCACACTGTAGATTAGTCTATAGTCCAGACTATAGATTAGTCTATAGTCCAGACTATTGATTAGTCTATAGTCCAGACTATTGATTAGTCTATAGTCTAGACTATTGATTAGTCTATAGTCCAGACAATAGATTAATCTATAGTATGGACTATAGGTTGCTCTATAGTCCACCTATAGATTAGTCTATAGTCTAGACTATAGTTTTTTTCTAGACTATACTTTAGTCTATAGCATGCACTTCGATTTAGTCTAAAGTCTGTACTATAAACTGGACTATTAGTTTAGTTTATAGTAAAATTTTAAAAATAAAAATAAATTTTCAATAAAAAAATATATTTTTTCGTTTTTATTTAAAATGATATTTTTTATTATTTTTTTTAATCAGTGAATGTTAAATATTTTTCTTTCGAGTTTGTTTCTATTCGCTTGTCCTATAAAAAATCAAGATCTTAACATTTTATTTGAATATTTTATGTTTTATTTTACGAAAAATGTTTTAATATAAGACAATTTTATAAAAAACAGAATTAATTTAGGAAAATTAAAAAAAAAGAACTACAATTGAAATTCTTTTATTAAAGACTTATTATGGGTTGATTTTTGGATAAAATTTATATCTTTTCAAATAAAAAATGTTAAAGAAATCATATTAAAAATAATGTATTTACAAAAAACTAAAAAGAGGATTATACACAAAAAGAAAAAAAATAATTAAAGAAATAAATTTAAAAAAAAATTAATTTTAAGTTTTAAATTTATAATTTGTTTAGTAATTTAAACATTAAAATGATAGAATGTGAAAGAAAAAAAAAGAATTATGAAATATTTTGAAGGTTTCATGACAAAATAAAATGCTTTGTTTTTTTTTTTTTTTTTTTTGTTTCTAGTAGAGCTGTTGGTAGTAGATTATTGTTTAAATTTTAATTAAGAATAAATAAAATAATTATATATTTAAAATGAGAAAAACAAAAACTGTGTTGAAAAATTAAGCATATTTCTTTTTCATTTAATTTAAATTAGAAATATAATTAAAAAGAGTAAGTATTAGATAATACGTTCACATTTAAAACAAATTTAAAACACATATATATGAAAAGAAAATCAAAGATTTTCTTAATAATAGGCCATGGATTATAAGAGGAGTATAAGGGTGGGATGTATGAGCGGGACAGACTTAAAGAGACGTGGGTATGCTTTAAAAGTAGAAGATATTTTTGTAATTTTCTCTTATTTTGTAAAATTATTTTATATGTTTATTTATTAAAATTAAAAAAAGTGTTAATTTTTTAAGCCTCAAAATCAGAGTCATCATCATCTTCGCTATCGATTATACGCTTCTTCTTTTTCTGGAAAAGAGAGAACAAAATTATTTTAATTTATAGGGGTAAAGAAAAGTACGTGAAAAAATAAATAAGTAAGTTAGTTAGTAAGTAAGTAAGTAAGTAAGTAAGTAAGTAAGTAAGTAAGTAAAGTAAGTAAAGTAAGTAAGTAAGTAAGGTAAGTAAAGTAAGTAAAGTAAGTAAAGTAAGTAAAGTAAGTAAGTAAGTAAGTAAGTAAGTAAGTAAGTAAGTAAGTAAGTAAGAGTATAAGTAAGTAAGTAAGTAAGTAGTAAGTAAGTAAGTAAGTAAGTAAGTAAGTAAGTAAGTAAGTAAGTAAGTAAGTGAGTAAGTTAGTAAGTAAGTGAGTAAGTAAGTAAGTAAGTAAGTAAGTAACTAAGTAAGTAAGTAAGTAAGCAAGTAAGTAAGTAAGTAAGTAAGTAAGTAAGTAAGTAAGTAAGTAAGTAAGTAAGTAAGAAAGTGAGTGAGTAAGTGAGTGAGTAAGTAGGGTTCTATAATTGAAACGAAAAGTCGACTTTTTGCATTTTATGCAAAGTCGATTTTTTAACTTTTTTCATTTAGTTAAAATTCGACTTTTAGTATTTTATAAATAGTCAACTTTTTCCGAAATTTCGACTTTTCGACATTTTTCGACTTTTCGACCTTTTCCGACTGTTCCATTTTTTTCGACTTTTTTCGTTTTTTTTCGAATTTTTTTTTTGACTTTTTGACATTTTTCGAATTTTCGACCTTTTCCGACTTTTCCATTTTTTGCGCTTCCGAATTTTCCATTTTTTCGACTTTTTTCGTTTTTTTCGACTTTTCGGCCTTTCCGAACTTTTCCATTTTTTTGGACTTTTCGCCTTATTTCGATTTTTTTCGACTTTTCGACTTTTCGACTATTGTTTTAATTTTTTCGAGTTTTTGACTTTTTTTCCACTTTTTTAAAATTTTCGACTATTTTTGATTTTTTTCGAGTTTTCGACCTTTTTACGACTTTTTTCGACTATTCTTTTACTTTTTCGAGTTTTTCCGACTATTTAAGAGTTTTTGGCTTTTTTCCACTTTTTTTTAAATTTTCGACTATTTTTGACTTTTTCCTACTATTTTCGAGTTTTCGACCTTTTCCGACTTTTCGAGTTTTTGACTATTTTTCAACTATTTTTTTACTTTTTCGAGTTTTTCCGACTATTTTAAAGTTTTTGACTTTTTTCCACTTTTTTTTAAATTTTCGACTATTTTTGACTTTTTCCTACTTTTTCAAGTATTCGACCTTTTTTCGACTATTGTTTTACTTTTTTCGAGTTTTTCCGGCTATTTGAGAGTTTTTGATTTTTTTTCCACTTTTTTAAAATTTTCGACGAACATTTTTGACTTTTTTCTACTATTTTTCGACTTTTTGACTATTTTTCAACAATTTTTTCTTTACTTTTTTAAAATTTTCGAATATTTTGGACTTTTTTCTACTATTTTAGAATTTTCGACTTTTTTCATCTGATATATGACTTTTGTATCATATCTGTCAGATATATCACTTTGATATATATGTCTATTGTATCACTATGTTATGACATCTGTCTGATATATCACTTTGATATCATATTTGTCTGATATATCACTTTGACATCATATCTGTATGATATATCACTTTGATAACATATCTATATGATATATCACTTTGATATCTTATCTGTCCGATAAGATATCAAAAATTTTCGGTTTGGAGAAAAATTTAACTTTAGCAACAGCCACTGCCACTGTATCCGCATTATTCAGAACATCTTATCGATCGTTTATACAACATATTTTGTATGAAAACCTGTCTTATAAACCTCTGATAAATTGTTAAGAATAAGGCACTTAGTCCTGACTATAGTGTAAGGTAACGACTATAGTCTATTCTACATTCTATAGACTTGAAAATAGTCCAAAGCCTTGACTACATTCTTCACATATATCTATATAGACAATAAAGTCCATAGTCTTTTCTATAGTCAAAACACTATATATAGTCTAGTGCATATTATATTTATGGTCTAGTTTTAGTCCAATTTTAGTTTAGTTCCACCCGCATTATTGTCTTGTGCTAGATCTATTCTAGTTTTATTTCCAAAAAGAAAAACCTTATTTACCTTTTTGTCTTCCTCACTATCACTTGATGATTTATTTTTACGCGGTCTCTTGGTAACCGCTTTCTTTTTAGGAGCTGGTGGTGATTCTTCTTCACTTTGTTGAACAACAGCATCTTCGGAATCTTCTTCATCCGATATTCTCTGGGTCTTATGGGTGGGTGCTTTAACCGCTTCATTATCTTTGAATACTAATTCACCATCACTACTCTTTTCCTCTTCCGAATCTAAAAGACCGGAATAATTGATCTTTTTAGTAGCCTGACGACGTCCAGGACGATCGGCACGTGGTGCCACATTGACTGACATATCAACATCACTGCCGGATAGAATATCCTCATCTTCATCAGAACTGCCAGCTTTCTTTTTGCGCTAAAAGTTTAAAATTCAATATAATTAAAAGACTCTTTTGTTTAAATACTATTTTAACTTACTCCTTTAGGCTTGAAACCCAATTTAGTTTGTTTAAGACCATCCTCGGCCTCCTTCTTTTTAGGGGCTCTCTTAGTACCAGGTTCTTTTTTAACCTTGACCGCTTTGGGTGAGGATTTGGGTCCTTTAGCTCCACCCTCTACTAAAGCATCAAAATCATCCACATCCGCTGCTGCACCTTCTTTACTGGCCTTCTTATCCACCTTTTCCTTTTTAACCTTGGTGGTGGCTGCCACAGCGGCTGATACCTTTTTCATTATCTCCTCGGTTACCTTGAATTCTACTTTAACACCTTGAGGATCAGGGAATACATCAGCATTGCCATCTTTATTGCCACGTTTCTTGAGGGCAGCATTGGCGGTGGCTTTGTTCTTGGCCAAAGCCTTGGCTTGTTTCTTATTTATACCCAACTCATCGAGACGTTCTTTCTCCTCCACTTCATTAAGTTTCTTTTCCAATTCATCTAAATCATCCAACCACAACATTTCAATGGTTTTAGCCTTTAGGGCGGCCAATTCAGCCAATTTCTGATCTCTTTGTTTTAACAATTCGTTTTTACGTTCCTCCGTCAACATCCACATGGACATGCCCAACAGGTAATCGAATTTTTTAACATCGGTGAGTTTTTGGAATGCTTTTTCGGGATCAGCTGGTAATTTTTTCTCCTTTTTAATGGAGGTGGAGGCCGACTCCTCTTCCTCCTCTTCTTCATCATCTACCTCCTCTTCGTCTTGTTGGTTAATACGTTGTTGCCATTCTTTAACGGGATCGGGACGATAGCCACGCTTGATGAGCTCATCTATCATGGCTTTACGTTTTTTGTTCTCAACCACCAGAGTACGTTCACATTTCTCCAAAATGAAACGTGCCTGATCGGTAAGACGATCGGCTTGAGCCGTCAACTGACCCACCAAATATTCTTTACGTTTATTGTAATATTCCAAACGTAGCGGATAGAAAGCTCTTAAAATATCCAAGGATGTGGGATAACGTCTTAAACAATTCAATTCATCGAAGCAATGCATTTGATTGGTGGACAAAGACGAAGTCAATTTGAAGACACGATGGAAACCACCTTCCTCTTGTTGCAAACGCTCAAATTCTCCAGGAGCCAAAGTAATAACAAAACGTACCGTTGTATCGGTATGATATTCACGATAATCCGAGATAATAGCCTTAACTTTTTCCGATCCCGTTGACAGAGGTTCAAGAACATTTTCCTTATAATTTTGTGTCCAGGTGCCAATGGGCAATTCAGAAATTTCTATTTTATTACCCTGTATAATTTGTATATTACCCGAACTTATATAACGACCATCGGATATATACTCAATGGGACCACGGAAATTCTTATACCAGGGATGCATGGGTTGGGGTTCTTCTTTAGCTATCATTCGTCTAAGATTCTGCATAATATCACGAGGATTGTGATTGTAGATTTTGGTAGACCAACCGGTGCCAATACCATCGGCACCATTAACCAAAACCATGGGTATAACCGGCATATACCATTGTGGTTCAATCCTTTGACCATCATCAACCTCATACTGCAGCAAAGGATCATCATGGGGATGAAAAATAAGACGTGCCAGAGGTGACATTATAGTGAAAATATAACGAGCGCTGGCACAATCTTTGCCGCCCGTTAAACGTGTACCGAATTGACCTCTAGGCTCTAGGAGATTAATATTATTCGAGCCCACATAGTTTTGGGCCAAATTAACAATGGTCATTTGTAGTGAAACCTCACCGTGATGGTAAGCGGACATTTCAGCCACCGAACCAGACAGTTGAGCCACTTTAACTTCTCTCTTATCATTACGCTTAAAGCAGGTGAACATAACCTTACGTTGACCTGGCTTAAAACCATCAACTAGACATGGTATAGAACGTACATTATCAGCATTAGAGAATAACACCAATTCCAAATTAATAAAGTCAGCATAGGTAACAGCCTTAGTGCCCTTGGTGTAGAGATAGCGTTCGGGTAAGCCCAAAGTTTTACGTCTTTTTACTTCATCCATATGAGAAGTCAACCATTCTTTACGTGACTCAATGTGTTTGCGTGAGAAAGCCATAACAATGCTGTCATCATCTTTGTTGCCATCATATTTGAATAAGATACGATGTCTATCCATGTCCTGGAAGTATTCTTTCGCCTCCTTAGAGGTCGAGGTACCCAAACCTGAAAGTGGTAAACAAATATTACAAATTATTCTATTACATAGTTCGTTTTCAAAGTTCTAGTTTCTTAGTTTAGTTCTAGTTCATTTATAGTTCGGTTCTAGTTCAGTTCAAGATCAGTTCTAGTTTAGTTCTAGTTCAGTTCTAGTTCAGTTCTAATTCAGTTCTAGTTCAGTTCTAGTTCAGTTCTAGTTCAGTTCTAGTTCAGTTCTAGTTCAGTTCTAGTTCAGTTCTAGTTCAGTTCTAGTTCAGTTCTATTTTCAGTTCAGTTCTAGTTCAGTTCTAGTTCAGTTCTAGTTCAGTTCTAGTTCAGTTCTAGTTCAGTTCTAGTTCAGTTCTAGTTCAGTTCTAGTTCAGTTCTAGTTCAGTTCTAGTTCAGTTCTAGTTCAGTTCTAGTTCAGTTCTAGTTCAGTTCTAGTTCAGTTCTAGTTCAGTTCTAGTTCAGTTCTAGTTCAGTTCTAGTTCAGTTCTAGTTCAGTTCTAGTTCAGTTCTAGTTCAGTTTCAGTTCAGTTTCTAGTTCAGTTCTAGTTCAGTTCTAGTTCAGTTCTAGTTCAGTTCTAGTTCAGTTCTAGTTCAGTTCTAGTTCAGTTCTAGTTCAGTTCTAGTTCAGTTCTAGTTCAGTTCTAGTTCAGTTCTAGTTCAGTTCTAGTTCAGTTCTAGTTCAGTTCTAGTTCAGTTCTAGTTCAGTTCTAGTTCAGTTCTAGTTCAGTTCTAGTTCAGTTCTAGTTCAGTTCTAGTTCAGTTCTAGTTCAGTTCTAGTTCAGTTCTAGTTCAGTTCTAGTTCAGTTCTAGTTCAGTTCTAGTTCAGTTCTAGTTCAGTTCTAGTTCAGTTCTAGTTCAGTTCTAGTTCAGTTCTAGTTCAGTTCTAGTTCAGTTCTAGTTCAGTTCTAGTTCAGTTCTAGTTCAGTTCTAGTTCAGTTCTAGTTCAGTTCTAGTTCAGTTCTAGTTCAGTTCTAGTTCAGTTCTAGTTCAGTTCTAGTTCAGTTCTAGTTCAGTTCTAGTTCAGTTCTAGTTCAGTTCTAGTTCAGTTCTAGTTCAGTTCTAGTTCAGTTCTAGTTCAGTTCTAGTTCAGTTCTAGTTCAGTTCTAGTTCAGTTCTAGTTCAGTTCTAGTTCAGTTCTAGTTCAGTTCTAGTTCAGTTCTAGTTCAGCTCTAGTTCAATTCTAGTTCAGTTCTAGTATAAATCTAGTTTAGTTCTAGTTAGTCACAAATTTTTAAATAACTCCAAAAAATAATTACCTTTGTAGTATTTGATATTATAGGTCTGATGGTTAGGTGTATCATTCTTCCATTCCTCAAACTCGGGCAGTGAATAGAAAGACAATTCTTCATTTTTCTTAGTAGCCTTAACAATGGGTGTAATAAATTCCTCTAGGAAAGGTAAACGCAACAATTCCGGCCAATTGGTGTGTATAAAATTAATAAGTAGACCTTTGATATGAGAACCATCCTGATCCTGATCTGTCATTATCATAACTTTGCCATAACGCAAAGTTTTAATATCATCCATTGTAAGATATTTCTTTTTATACTGAAGACCTATGATCTTACATAGATTATTGATTTCAGCATTTTCAGCCAATTGTTTAAATGTGGCTTCACGAACATTTAACAATTTACCACGCAACGGAAAGACACCATAGAAATTGCGTCCTATGACACCAAGACCCGAAACAGCTAAAGATTTAGCTGAGTCACCCTCGGTTAAAATCAAAGTACACATGTAAGAGTTTTTGGTACCGGCTTCGTTAGCATCTTCCAGTTTGGGTATACCCTTGATTTTGGTAGATTTTTTGCCACCGGTTTTGGCAATATCATTTTCAGCTTTGAATTTGGCCCAAGATAAGACAGATTCCACTATGCCAGATTTGGACACGGCACTAATGAATTTTTCAGTTATGGCAGCCTTGGAGCCAAAACTTTTCGCCTGTAGAGTCATGTTTTCTTTGGTTTGCGAGTCAAAGGTAGGATTTTCAATTAAACAATTGACAAATACCCACAAATGATTGCGCACCTGGAAAGGTTTAATGCTAATGCCACCTTTATTTTTCTTTTTTAAAACTTCCAGCAGTTGTTTAATGATATTATCGACCACATGATCAACATGACGACCACCCTTAGTGGTGGCAATGGAATTAACAAATGACACCTGTTGAAAACCTCTATCCGAAGGACAGCAGGCTATTTCCCAACGTTCACCACATTGTTCATAGACAATCTTAATGGGTTGACCTCCCTCATTCTCATCCTGTTTGATATATAAATCTATATAGTCCTTGAAATTCTTAACGGCCAACTTTTTGCCATTTAAATATACAGCCACACCCTTACTGGTGGCGGCCACATCAAAAGCACGACGACACATTAAAGCCACTATATCCTCATCTAAACGTTCCATTTTAAATTTAGCCAAATCAGGACTAAAAGTAATTTTGGTATAATCAGTGCCGGCAAACTCTTTAATCTTAGGATCTGTTGTTTTAGTCATATTAGCAGCCCAGGTTTGTTTGAAATGCTTTTTATACTGTTTAGTGGCTGTCTCAACGGTAAAAGAAGTGGAGAAGATATTACACAATTTGGCACCATAACCATTACGACCACCGGTAACCTTTTTCTCATCATCATTGTAATTGGACGATGTTAAGAGATGACCAAAAATCATAGTTGGCACATACATCTTTTCTTCTTTGTGCATTGTAACGGGTATACCTTGACCATTATTCCATACCGATATCATATTCTTTTCCGGTTCTATGTCAATTTTAATGGTGTTCATACTTTTATCACGCTGTTTATTATCGGCAGCATTTACTAGGATTTCATCGAAAATCTTATAGAGACCGGGTACAAAAGATATTTCACGTTGTACCATACGATTGCGTTCTTCATTATAGACCCACATTAATTCCTTGGTATGTTCTACAGAACCAATATAGGTATCGGGTCTTAGGAGGATATGTTCCAATTGAGATTTTTTCTGATACATTTGTTCGATGGACAGGCCACCGCCACCGGCTTTACTGCCATTCTGCATAGAAGCCATTTTTCTTGGAAATTCTTT
>NC_060950.1:63178581-63184883 GCF_022045245.1 Lucilia cuprina | reverse complement strand
TTTTTGTAAAATGCAAGAAATTTCTTATAGTTGGCAATGCGTAAATGTTTTAATATTGAAGAAATGTAAATTTTTTTAACTTTTCGTTAAAAAATCTATTTTCTTATCATTTTTGTCTATAATTTCAGCACAACTGTAAACATTTTCTAAAAGTTGGCAATGCGAAAATTTTGATAATTTGAAAAATTGCAAAAATTTAAAAACTACTAAATTGCAAATCTTTTTGATTAAATTAAGAAATTTTCTTAAAATTTCCAGTTGGCAAAGCGAAATTTTTTAAAAATTGTTTAAATTTCTTAAATTTTCTTTTTGTGAATTTTTTTCTATTTTAATTGTTTAGATGGCTTTACCAGGAATTCCATTTCAACAATTATGTTGAATCATGTCTGTTGACTCTTAATTTCTGAGTTTATTAAAAAAAAAACTTTCAATTGAAAACACTTGATGTTATTTCAAGCAAATCAAAAGCATAATACGTATAGTAGGTAGAGACTTAACTCAAGAAGTAATCAAAACCCCTTTAATTTGTTTCTGCATTAAAAACAATATTACGAGTATTTAGCTGTACAAGTCAGAGTAGTGGTGCTGCATTTTAAATTAAAGTCTTAAACTAGCAAGTAGGGGAAAGGCTTTTAAAGCCAACAGAGAACGAATGTTCAGCGAAATCACACAAAAGGTGTTAAATCTAATATCATAAAATTTTAATTTTTCAAGTAAATATTATAATTAACAGTTTTTAGATTCTTTCTCCAAGTTCTCTTTAAGCCAACCACTGCTTTTAGGCATTAATGTTTTTCTTCCCTGTTTCTCTGTTAAGTTTGTGCAGTTTTTTTGAGCAAAAAATTATGCAAACATGATGTGCATAATTTATTAATAACGACAACTTCAAGGAATTATTATACAAAAAAAATTTAAACAAATAATTCTACAAAAAAAGAAGAAAAAAGCGTCTTCCCTATTTTATTAACTCAAATATATAAAATACTTATTATGACTAATCTCATGTAATTTTCAAACTGGAAACAAAGTTCAGGGTTATTTACATTTGAAATTTCATTAAGAACAATAAAAAAACTATAGGATGAAGAAGGGAGATTATTAAATTATGATCTAATGCTGTTGGCATTTAAAAGATTTATTTTTTTTTAAATTATAAAAAAATTTACAATATATTTAATTTTTCTATTAAGCAGGAAGGGGTTTTGATAAGCCAGTCATATAATGCTATTCTTAAACATATTTATATTTTAATAAAAATTGTTTTCTATTATTTTGTTATTTACAAAAACGACTTCGCATTCGCAAAAACGTTAAATAAATTTTACGTTTTATTTTTTTATGATCACTAAAATTCAATGTCATTGAATGTTAGTGATCAAACTGAAACCAGTTATACATATAAAAATGTTTATAATATCAAAAAAAAAATGTTTAAAAATTAAAGAAAACAACTTAAAAGTAGACTATAGATCGGTATATAATATGGATTATTAGATTGTCAATAGTTTAGAATATAGATTAGTCTAAAAGACAGACTATAACGCTAACTATAGTCGAGACATATAGTCTACATATACTATAGATCTGTCTACAATGTAGACTACAGATCATTCAATGATCCAGGCCTTGAATAGCCTAGACCCTTGATCAATCTATAATCTAGACTATAGAGCAGTCTATAATCCAGTGAATAGTTCAATCTATACGTCAGGCTATAGTCTAGACAACAGATCAGTCTATAGATTAGACTATAATTTAGTCTAGACTATAGATTAGTCTGAAGTTAAACTAGAGATCAGTCTATAGACTTTACTATAGATCACACTGTAGTTTAACTATAGATCTATAGTTCAGATTATAGATCAGTTTCTAGTCTAGACTATAGATCTCTCTGTAGTCTACACTAAAGATCAGTCAAAAGTCTAGAGTATAGATTACCCTAAGTCTAGACTAGCACAGTCTGTACTTTTGAAAATAGATCAGTCCTTAGATCCAAATAAGTTTATACAATATTTATACTCAATACCATAGATAATTTTGCAGTCCAAATTATAGATCATTTATAAACAAAAAGATCAATACAGACTATAGTCAATAGCCGAGGCTAGATCAGGGAATTATCTAGACAATAGGTTAGTCTATAGATTAGACTATAGAAAGGGCTACAGTCTAAACAATAGATCAGTTTATATATTAGACTATAGATCAGGCTTAAGGCTAGACAAAAGATCAGTCTGTAGCTTCTGCTGTTGTATAATGATCTACTTATTAGTTTGTTAATCATTCAATAAGACTATTATCTGGATGATATATAAATAAGTCTTTTATCTGGACAATAGATAGATCAGTCTGTAGTCCAAATTGTAGATCATTCTAAAATCTAGATTTCGGATCATTTCTAGACTATAGATATAGTGACATAGTAGAATTTAGATCAGTAAGATCAGTCTGTAGCCTATGCTAATCTACCTATTAGATTTTAAAGCAATCCAAAGATTAGACTATAGATCAGTCTATTAATTAGGTTATAGATTAGTTTTAAGTCTGGACTATAGATCAGGTCCTGGTTTAGACAATAGATCAGTCTATTGTCTTACTACAGTTCAGTTTATAGTTAGAAAAAGATCAGTTTATTGTCTAACTATAGATCAGTTCATACAAATTAGCCTGTAGATCAGTCTACAGATAAGACAACGATTTAGGCAATAGATAGACTACAGATCAGTTTATATTAAATGAAATATAGACTAGTCTAAACTATAGATCAGTCTATAGTTGAAACTAAAGATCTGTCTATAGTCTTGATTATAAATCAATCTATAGTCTAAATTAAAGATCAGTCTATAGCCCTGACTATAGGACTATGAAAAAGTCTTTAGACCTGACTATGGATCAAGCTATAGTTAAAACTTTAAATCAATCTTTAGTCCAGACTATAGATAACTCTATTGCCCTGACTATAGATTATAGCTCTCTTGATTTTGAGCTTGATTTAGTCTAGATTATAGATTAGTTTACAGTTCAAACTAAAGATCAGTCTATTATGTATCTGTCTATAGTCTTAAATATAAATCAATCTATAATCTGAATCGAAGATCATTCTATATGTAGAGCACTCTATAGCTCTGACTATAGGAAGATCTATAGCCTAGAGTATAGAACAATCTATAGTCCACACTATAGAACAATCTGTAGTTCAGACTATAGATCAATCTTTAGTCCAGACTATAGATCAGTCTAAAGTCCAGTTTATAGCTCTCTTCTTGATCTAGTATTTTCTCTTCAAATGAGTACCAACCTAATAATTTCAATTAATAACTCCGCCAGAAAAAAAGTTTTAATTTCCGTTTACAATTAAACTTGACAAATCGACTTACAAACAAACAATATAATTCTTTTTTAAGTGCTTTAATTTTGAAAATTATAATAAATGTTGAATCCTCTTCTTCTCTCAACTATATAGTCATGTAATAATTACCTACAAGCTGTCATCTTTTTTTAATCCACAAACAAACACAAATACACATAAATCTAAAATATAAATAATTTACGCGCCAACTCATGTGTCATTTTGACAGTTTTAGTTGTTAGTTTTTTCTTTAAGTTTTAGCAGATTTGGTCTTTCTCGTGTTTGTTGTCTAACCCCTCTAGAGTTTTTGGATTATTTATGAATTATATGAAATTTTTTTGATGATTTAAAAAGAATGATAAGAAATTAACGTACATTCAAAGCAAATCATCACAGTTTTTATTTTTTTTGTTTTTGATCATTTAAAGTGGGTTTTGAAATACTTTGTTGTTGTTGTTTTGAAAAGTTTTAAATAAAATTCTATGATTTGAAAGCTGTAATGATTAGGTTTATAAAAAAGTTTAATTTGAATACAATTTTAAAGGAATTTTCGAAAAAAACTTGTAAGTCTTATAGTGGACAGACAGACAGACATATGCTGTAGTTGGCAACGCAGTTTTTTTAATAATTGTTTTATTGCCTCCCACCTTAACAAGTTTTATTCTAAAATTTTTGTATAAGAATTGGATTTTTATTACTTTAAGCTAGACAACCTGCTGGTTAGCTTTTTGTTTGCAAAATAATTTATAAGACAAAAAATATGTTCTTAAACCCCCTTTTTATACCCTCAGGGGGTTCATTAAACACCTACAATAGTGAACCTTTTAATGGCTTATACAAATTTGAAATTTGTCTTGTATTTTGTTTAATATTTTGTTTATTTATTTTTTTGTTAAACAAATAAACTCGTTTTTTATTAACAAATTTTTCGTATTTTTTTTTTTTTTGTAATTTATTTACAATGTTAATTGAAACTTTTATTAAAAAAAATTTTTAATTGTTAAGTTGTTTTCATTTGTATTCTAAACTCTATTTATTTGACAATTAACAGTTTCCTTTTAATTTATTTTGTAAAAAAAGGGGACTGTTTCAATTATTCTATTCTATTTTGCTTTTCTATTATTCTAGTTACAAAGAAAATTTTATAAATTAATTTGTATTTAAATTGTTGTCTAGTCTTGCTATAATTTATGCTAAAAGTTATAAGTTGCCAACCTATTGTAAAAGTTTCCAAAAAAACAGCAGGAAGTTTAGGCAAATAAAATGGAAATTATTGCAAATGAAATCAAGTTTTTAAGTTTAAAATAAATGAAAATAAAAAACAAAATTTTAATTTTTAAACCTTGAGGTCATTTGACCTTTGACCCTTTTTGAATATTTATAAAATATAAGCTTTCCTTTTTTATAATTTATGTGTGAATCAAGTTTAGACTTGTAATTTTCATATTTTAAGTTTTAAAAGCTTAAATTCTTAAGCGTAACCTTTGACCTTTTTAAACAAACTGTGTTTATTTTAAATAAAACTTAAACAATTGATTTTGTTTTCATAATTTTGAAAATAATTAAGTTTTTAAACTAAAAAACTACTAAAATAAAGATAAAACTTTAGGTTATGAAATTTTGAGATATTGAGGTCAATGAACTTTGACCTTTTTAAACAAACTTTATGTTTATTTTAAATAAAAATAAAATAATTGTTATTAGTTTTAGATTTTGGAAAGAAGTAAAGTTTTTGTGCTCAAAAGTTTTCTCAAATATAGAAAAGACTTTTAAGGCTTTAAGGTCAACTTTTTAAGAATGACCTTTAACCTTTTAAAGCGAAATTTTGTGTTTGATTGTTAATTTCGCAAGAAATTTAAATTTCATAAAGAAACTTCAATAAAATGTAAAAATGATCTAAGTGCTTGAAGTTAAGGAACCCAAAGGTCAATATCTCAAGAATAACCTTTGACCTTTTACCACTTTCAACTATAAAAAGCTCCTTTTTCTGAAAGTTTCAAAGTAAAATTTTCATTGTAAAACTAAAAGTTTTCATTATGAAACTTCAGTAAAATTTAAAAAAGTCCTAAGGGTTTCAAGTCAAGATTCTTAAAAGTCGATTGTTTAAGAATAACCTGTGACCTTTTGACCTCTTTCAACCATAAAAAGCTATTTTTCTGTTAATTTTAAAGTAAAATTTTGACTTCATACAAACGAAAAATATTTGGTTTAGTTTAAATAAAATGTTTAATAAAAGTTGGCAATTCTAAAAAAGATAGTTGGCAACTCCAGGCTAATGGTATTGAGGCTTTCAAAAACTAACTTTAAACTGATAATTCATTATTAGTTTCGTATACAATTCCATCTTAACTAAACATATTTTTTGCACTAACAACTACATCATTTAAATTCTCTCTATCTAGTTGGCAACTCATAGCATTTACAAATTTATTGCTCTTTTCATTAAGAATAGTTTACATAGTTTAAAACTTCCTAGTGACAATTTTAACTAGTAAACTAATGTTTATTTTATTTTTTTCTTTTGTTTTATCTAATCAAAACAATTACTTTCAATTTCATTACATAGCCTCAGCTAGCTGGCGGGCAATGGCGTTCAGACTCAACTGAAAATTTATATAGCACTACTTTATTAATAGTTTTAAATTGCTTTAACTAGGCTACACTATACATACGACAAAAAAAATAAATGCTCATTTTATTTAACAAAATTAAGACAAGAAATAATAACAATAAAACAATAAACGAAATAGTTTTAATGTAAAAAGCTATTTTTCTAACAAAGAAAACACAAATCTACATAAACAAAGTATAAATATCTTTAATTTAGTTTTTTTTTTATATTATCTTGTGCAATTCTATCTTGTAACTCTTTGAGATCTAAAGTATCTATTTAGCTAAAGTCGTTTTCATTATTGCTTTTTCTGGTTAGTTAAAGCTAGATATATTTTTTTGT
>NC_060950.1:63175077-63178481 GCF_022045245.1 Lucilia cuprina | reverse complement strand
ATTTCTTTAATTTAAACTTAATAACATAATAAACTTATAATTTAAAAAAACTTTAAAAAAATTTTATACTTAAAACCTAAAATCTTTTTGTTATAACCTTGTTGTTTTTACAAAAAATATTTTCAAAATTTCTTTAATTTAAACTTAATAACATAATAAACTTATAATTTAAAAAAACTTTAAAAAAAATTTATACTTAAAACTTAAAATCTTACTTTAAAGTTAAAAAATAACAACAAATTTGTTTTTTTAATTTTTCTTTTAAAATTTCTCTTTTTAACAATAATTTTTTTTAATTTCTTTTTAAAATTATAACTTTATTAAACTATTCTCTTTATATTCCCTGAATTTTAGCAAAATCCCTTTAAAAATTCCTAAGTTATAAAGAAATTTATAACACAACCTTAAAAAAATAACTTAAAATAATTTCATAATTTTTATGAAAATTTTCAAGTAGTTTTTTTTTGAAATTTATTGAAATTTTCATTCAAGTATGTTGTAATCATTAACCTGCTTATAAATTATAGCTTTTAGCTGAATTTTCCCCCCAAAAAATTTATATAAAAAACACATGGCTTTACAAACTAAATCCCTTTAAAACATGATTTTCCATTTACAAAATTTATAGCCCTTATTAATAATTAGTAATTTTAATAATCATCTGGTTTTATATTTCCTGCCACTTTACCTTCTTCAATTTAATTTATAGCATCTTAATAAAAATTCTCTACTCCCCCTCTCTCTATTTAAAGACACTAATTGACACTTTAGAATCACTTCAAAATTACAAACCACCTTTTTAAAAAGCAACAAACTGCTCAAGATGTTCATTTTTCTCATAAATCTTTTAAAACTATAAAAAACCAATTCCCATCACTTAAGGTCTAATATAAGCAGCAAAAAACATTCTAACTATTTGAAGTATTATCGATCATAAAGAAAAATATTTGAAATACATGTTTTTTTTTTAATTAACTTTAATTTGGGTGTGCTTCCGGAATTTAAGGCAAAAGTAACAGAAAAAAATCCTTTTCAAAAAACATACAAGTTTGAAATGTATACAAACACACCCTAAACCTACTAATAGCAGCAGCAAAAAAGGTTCTAGGGTTAGAGTTTTAATGTGAGAAAAATCTTAAAAGGAAAACAAAAATCTCAAAAATTTCAATTGTTGTATTTTAAAAACAAACATAACATATTCTAAATTTTAAAAAATAAATACATTTCTTGCAGAAAACATACAGAAATTTTTCTTCCAAAGAATATAGTTTTTTTTATAGAAAACTATCTTCCAAAGAAAAACTATCTTCCTTACTTGAAAAGAAGACACTTTTCTTATAAAAAACTATTTTCAAAAGTAGACATTTTTCTGAGTTTTCTTTAAAACGAAACTTTCTTTCAAAGAAGATATTTTTTTTGTATAGAAAACTGCCTCCCAAAGAAGACAATTTTAAAAAGAAGACACTTTTCTTATAGCAAACTATTTTCGAAAGAAGACGTTTTTCTGAGTTTTCTTTAAAAACGAAACTGTCTTTCAAGGAAGATACTTTTTTTTTTGTATAGAAAACTGCCTCCCAAAGAAGACAATTTTCTTATAGCAAATAGTCTTTGAAAGAACATACTTGTTCCTATAGAAATTTTTCTTTCAAAAAAGTTACTTTTTCTTATAGAAAACTAACTTCCAAAGAAGATCCCTTTCTAATAGAAAACAATCTTCTAAAGAAAATGCTATTCTAATAGAAACTTTTCTAATGAAAAACTATCTTCCAAGAAAGAACTGTTTTTCGAAGTAGAAACTATTCTTAGAGAAAACTGTCTTTAAAAGAAAACAGGTTTCTTATGAAAACTGTTTCTAAAGAAAAAAACTTTTCAGATACAAAAATGCGCTACAAAAAGACCCTCTTGTTATAGAAAATTATGTTCCCAAGAAAGACACTTTTATTATACAAAATTATCTTACCAATAAGGCTCTTCTATTATAAAAATTTATCTTCCTAAGTAGACACTTTAATTATACAGAATTTACTTCCTAAATAGACACTTTTGTTATAAAATATTATCTTACCAACTAGACACTTTATTTATACAAAATTATCCACCTAAAAAAAGACACTATTATTCTATAAATTTATCTTCCCAAAAAGATTCTTCTTTAATACTAAATTTTGTTTCCAAAAGAGACACCTAATTTTGACATAATTATTTTGCCACTTTTCTTGTATAAAATTAGTTTCCCAAAAAGACTCTTCTTTTATACTAAAGTATGTTCTCAAAAAGACACTTCTCTTACATAAAATTATCTTCCCAAGTAGATACTTTTGTTATACAAAATTATCTTTCAAGTAGACACTTTTGTTATACTAAACTCTCTCCAAAAAGATGCATACATAAATTTATCTTCACAGAGAAACAATTCTGTTACAATAAACTCTCTCCAAGAAGTTACTATTGCAATATAAAATTATCTTTTCAGAAAGATGCTTTTCGTATACAAAATTTTATTTCCAAGACGATACTTTTTTATACAAAAATTATCTTTTTAAGATGGCACTATTGTTATAATCTATCTCTCCAAGAAGTCACTTTTGTTGTGTAAAATAATCTCTTCAAGAAGACACGTTTTTCATTCTAAATTATCTCCTGAAGAAAAAACATTCTGTATAAAATATTATCTTCCCAAGAAAACACTTTTTTAGTACAAAATTATCTCTCTAAAAAGACACCTTTATTTCCAAGACGATACTTTTTTATACAAAAATTATCTTTTTAAGAAGGCACTATTGTTATAATCTATCTCTCCAAGAAGTCACTTTTGTTGTGTAAAATTATCTCTTCAAGAAGACACGTTTTTCATTCTAAATTATCTCCTGAAGAAAAAACATTCTGTATAAAATATTATCTTCCCAAGAAAACACTTTTTTAGTACAAAATTATCTCTCTAAAAAGGCACCTTTGCTATGTAAAATTATCTTCCTAGAAAGACAATTTTTTGTTGTGTTAAATTATCTTCTTAGGAAGACACTTTTGTTATACAAAATTATCTTCTCAGGAAGATACTTTTGTTATACAAAATTTTTCTTCCCAAGAAGACACTACTTTTTGTTAACAAAATTATTCTTTCAAGAAGTCTACTTGAAGATCTACTTTTTCGCAAAGAAAACTTTAAAAGAAAAATATCTAAAAATCTTAATAAAAATGTTTGTTGGGTTTTGAAAAAGGCTTGTGATGTATACAAAACTATCTTTTAGTGTGATGTACTTTTTGCATAGAAAACTTCAAAAGAAAATTTTCAAAAAAATCGTATTAAAATGTAAAAGAATCGTAAAAAAGAAGCCTACTTGAAGGTCTACTTTTCGCATAGAAAACTTTAAAAGAAAAATATCTAAAAATCTTAATAAAAATGT